>NC_051434.1:4442558-4443976 GCF_001649575.2 Kryptolebias marmoratus | reverse complement strand
GTTGCATCAGATGCTCCGGCAGCTGTGGTGGTTATTGCATCAGATGCTCCGGCAGCTGTGGTGGTTGTTGCATCAGATGCGCCGGCAGCTGTGGTGGTTGTTGCATCAGATGCTGCGGCAGCTGTGGTGGTTCTTGCATCAGATTCTCCAGCAGCTGTGGAGGTAGTTGCAGTTGCGGTTGTTGGAGCAGCTGTGGTTGTGGATACAGCAGCTGTGGTTGTTGTTTGAGCAGCTGTGGTGGTTGTTGGAGCTGCTGTGGATGTTGTTGAAGCAGCTGTGGTAGTTGTTGGGGCTTCTGTGGTTGTAGTAGGAGCAGCTGTAGTTGTAGTTGGAGAAGCTGTGGTTGTTGTTGGGGAAGCTGTGGTTGTTGTTGGGGCAACTGTAGTTGTTGTTGGGGCAGCTGTGGTGGTTGTTGGGGCAGCTGTGGTAGTTGTTGGGGTTACTGTGGTTGTGGTAGGAGCAGTTGTGGAGGTTGTTGGGGCAGCTGTAGTTGTGGTTGGAGCAGCTGTGGTTCTGGCTGGGGCAGCTGTGGTGGTTGTTGCATTAGATGCTCCGGCAGCTGTGGAGGTAGTTGCATCAGATACTCCGGCAGATGTGGTGGTTGTTGGGGCGGCTGTGGTTGTGGTTAGAGCAGCTGTTGTAGTTGTTGGGGCAGCAGTGGTAGTTGTTGGGGACGCTGTGGTGGTTGTTGGGGCAGCTGTGGTTGTTGTTGGGGCAGCTGTGGTAGTTGTTGGGACAGCAGTGGTAGTTGTTGGGGCAGCTGTGGTAGTTGTTGCTGTGGTAGTTGTTGGGGCTGCTGTGGTTGTAGTTGGAGCAGCTGTAGTTGTGGTTGGGGCAGCTGTGGTAGTTTTTGCTGTGGTGGTTGTTGGGGCAGGTGTGGTAGTTGTTGGGGCAGCTGTGGTAGTTGTTGCTGTGGTAGTTGTTGGGGCTGCTGTGGTTTTAGTTGGAGCAGCTGTGGTTGGGGCAGCTGTGGTTGTGGTTGGAGCAGCTGTGGTAGTTGTTGGGGCAGCTGTAGTTGTAGTTGTGGCAGCTGTGGTAGTTGTTGGAGCAGCTGTGGTTGTGGCACCTGTGGTAGTTGTTGGAGCAGCAGTGGTTGTGGTTGGAGCAGCTGTGGTTGTAGTTGGAGCAGCTGTGGTTGTAGTTGGAGCTGCTGTCATAGTTGTTGGGGCAGCTGTGGTGGTTGTTGGAGCAGCTGTGGTGGTTGTTGGGGCAGCTGTGGTAGTTGTTGGGGCAGCTGTGGTTGTGGTTGGAGCAGCTGTGGTTGTAGTTAGGGCAGCTGTAGTTGTGGTTGGGGCAGCTGTAATTGTAGTTGGAGCAGCTGTAGTTGTAGTTGGGGCAGCTGTGGTGGTTGTTTCGGCAGCTGTGGTTGTTGTTGGGGCAGCTGTGGTTGTTGTTGGGGCAGCTGTGGTAGTTGTTGG
>NC_051434.1:4433683-4434503 GCF_001649575.2 Kryptolebias marmoratus | reverse complement strand
CCATCGTTTGGTGGGAATCTGGAGCAGGTAAGACCCCATCGTTTGGTGGGAATCTGGAGCAGGTAAGACCCCATCATTTGGAGGGACACCCACAGAATCTGGAGCAGGTAAGACCCCATCGTTTGGTGGGACACCCACAGAATCTGGAGAAGCACCGCCGCTCTCCCCAGGCTGGAAGTGAAAGTGCAGCTGGCAGACTCCTCCATGTTCCGACATGTTTCTGTTCTGTAAGAAGTCTTATTCTTGGCTGCTGTTTTCAGCTGGTGTCTCTCGTCCTGCTCTGCTGCACATCGCTTCACTTCTTTAAAGAAATCTTTTTCAACAGAGTCAGTGTCCACCCTCCCTCACCTCCACGGTGAAGCTCATGAAAGCACCATTGAATAAATATTACAACACGCAAACATGTTCGGCCAATTTACAGTTCTCACTCTCCCTGACAGCTCCATCAGCAGGCGGCCAGCGGTTACCCTTCACGTGAATAAAATATCACAAAGAACAATAAGTGTGTTTTTAAAAAGTTTCTCCCGTTTGATGCAAGGCAGGAATGTGTGGGACTACAGACAAGCGGGTGACAGTTCTCACACAACTTTGATTTTATCTGTTCAAGCTTACAATAGTGCAGACAGCAGCTCTCGCCCCTTTTTTCCCTTACAAAGCTATATATAAACTTCAAAGCAATAATATCATAGAAATAAAATGCAGGGTGTTCATTCAGGGCTGCCGCTTGCCGCAGAATGTTTAAAATTTAAACATGCTTGTCGCAGCCTTTACAGGGTGCCTGGAAAATTATTAGCAGCAACATGAAATGCTTCCTCAGATC
>NC_051434.1:4422917-4433583 GCF_001649575.2 Kryptolebias marmoratus | reverse complement strand
GCTGTGGTTGTGGTTGGAGCAGCTGTGGTGCTTGTTGGAGCAGCTGTGGTGCTTGTTGGAGCAGCTGTGGTGCTTGTTGGAGCAGCTGTGGTGCTTGTTGGGGCAGCTGTGGTTGGGGCCGCTGTTGTTGGTGTTTGGGCTGCTGTTTTAGTCAAATATGATTAAGATATGTATTTGTTAGTGTTCAAGGCATTTCAATTTACATTTTTTAATGACATTTTATTTATTTTTTTTATTTCTGTCTTTTCACTTACCAGCAAACAAAAGTAAGATGATGAAAGTCTTCATTTTTGTAGTTTTGTCCTTGCCTGTGTTTAGAAATTAAAGAATTTTTTAAGCAACCATTAGCAAACAAATTTTTTAAATAAATATGCGTACTGTATACATGTATCTTTCTGTCTATTCTTTAACAGTGACATTTTTTTTAAATTTCATATGTTTTTTCATATTTAAATAATTCTACAAAATTTTTTTCTGTTAATAATATTTTAATGTTCAGATTAAGCATTTTTCATCACCAAAATACAATTTCTTTATAATCTGGTTGGCAGTCTGTTTTTAAAACTGTTTTTCTTCATGGACTCGTCTTTAAACTCATTTACTGTCAACTACTCCTTTTCCATCTACACATTGACAGTTCTTCAAAATACTTGAGGTTTTTTTTATACCACTAAATTAAATATAAAATATACATTTTGGATAAAATATATATAAAAAAGTTAAGCATATTTAACAATGCTTTCAAACAAGCTGTGTTGTTTTTTTTTTTAATCACTGAATAGAGAAGCAACCAAATAACAATTTGCAATAAAAACTTAAGTCAATTTGGCGGTACTTACAGATTTCGCCGGCGAATATCTGATTTCTCTGCAGTGACAGAAGATGTAATGTTCCCTGACTTTTGTTTGCTGGTTCGTTGTTACTGTTCTCTGGTTTCAGGTAGATGCTTTTATATCCACCCTGAGCAGGTTTTGTAAATTGTCTGACTGAGTAATAAGCAATGTGAACAATGCTTTGTTTTAGGTGTGGCCACCTCTTTGAATTTGTTCCTCAGCCTTTTAATATTTGTGTGAGCTTCCTGGGTTAAACAGGTTAAGCTGCATATGTTTTCTTGTTGGACGTCAAGACATGACGTCTGATTTTATGTTCCTTTTCAGTTTAGGACCAAGTGTTTGTTTTGGGATTTTTTTTTATTGTCTTTATGCTCAAGTCTTCCTGCATATTTTCTTGTAGTGGAGCTCAAAATAGAATTTACTAACATCAGTTTAGGCTCTTTGTGGCATCAGAGATTAAATTTTTCTTCCCTCTGAGATCTAAAAGTATGCAACATGTCAGTTTATAGGGATTCTGCAACAGCATTATATAATACTATTTTTATTTCTTATTTTTATATGAAAATATATGGATTGAGACACAAAAATTTAACTCTCTACTGAAACAAAAAATGTTGTCTCATTCTCAGCTAAGCGGCTCTAATTGTTGAAGTTTGATTTTTATTATACACTAAATGTAAAAATAGATTGCACAAACATTACCTTTATTTAGCAGAGTACACATTGTTTATTAATTTATGCAATTAAGAAGTAAGTTTAACTTTTTTTTACACTGAAAGTCTGAATGTTAAAAGATTTTTATATTTTATAAAAAAAATTACAATATTTTATTTTTTTTAAAGGAAAAAAAAAGTATAATTCTGTTATCTGTTGAGAGTTTATATTTCTAAGGTTTTGCAGACCTAAAAATAATTTTTGATCTGAGTCCAGAAACTTTTTTCACACTACTAAGCCAACAGATTGAAATGCATACTGTAGCTGTAATGATAACCTAACTGATAGCTAGTTAAGTTATCAGTTATAACTAGTTAAGTTTATTTTAATAATTAAAAATAGTCCTCTTTAAACATTTAGCTTAATAACATTTGGTTTTCTTCCTAGAAGTAATTTTGAAACAAGGAAGGCAATTTATTCAGCATACTGTAACTTTATTCTTCTTTTACTTCGTACAAAAGTTCAGTAAAGAGATAAATTTATCTGGATCCACCCGTCACCGCCTCACTGAAATTAGGCTTATTTATTGTTTTATTGTCAGTAACTCGTAATTATATGTAACCAGACTGTGATTCTATTTTTGTCTTCATAGTGGAAAAAGCAGCGATTTCTATTTCCCGATCTTTAAATATCATTATGGCATGTGAACGGTTTGAGAGCAGCGTGCCACAAACAGTGCGACGCCGCCTCACTTTATTGGAATGTGTAGCATTTGACGTAAAACACTAAACTGTGACATCAAAACATCCACTGTGTACCAGACTGAGTCATAACTGATACCACAATATTCTAATATAATGTCCTGAAATTCAAATTAATTTGAATGAAACAATACTGTATATATATATATCAGATATAGGTGTATATTACATATTAGGTTTACATAATATAAAATCCTTTATTGGTTTTAAATTGTAAATGTATATATGTATATAAAAACAGTTCACTCAACTGTGTGTTTTTCTGTGCTGTCTGCCTGTCTTAGTATTTGTCATTGATACCCGTGTTTCTTTTTCTTTTTCTCTGTGATCAGTAAGAACTCCTTTTGGTTTTACACATCTAACAAACCAGAAGTCAAATATGTTTTGACAGGATGTGTTTTGTTGTGTGACACTAAGACTTTAAGTTCTGTGATAGTTGTGATAGTGATTCCAGTCACTGTGTTGTGTGAAGGAAGGAAATGCAACGCTTTAGGTGGAGACAGAAATGCTTTCTTGCTTTACTAGTCTGTTTTTAGAGAGATTAACTCCCATTGTAGTTGTGACAGCATGATTACACCTTCAGAGCATTCACAGATTCTTGACATTTAAGTGTTTGCTTGTGTCAAGCAGACTGATCTGTTGAAATTGAAGCAGCTGCTAGGATTTTATCGACAGCACTTTAGATGCTAAATGTAATAAAAGAGCCTGCAATTAAAACCCTGGAACAATTGAAGAAAACTTAAATTTGCTGTAAAGATTAACATCACTGTGAGATATAGCGTGCAAAACTGACAACTCTTTTTATTGTCTCCTCCTCAGTCGGTCGAAGAAATAATAAGAAATTGTAAACTGATCCTTGATAGAAAATGTTAAACATTTTAAGATGTAAACTGAGCTAAATTTTAATTCTTGTAATGATGAGGGGACTTGTTTATAACATTTACGGACATACTACAACTTTAAATCAGTTGTTCTGTACAAAAAGTATATAATTTCATATTTTTAGTATATTTAAGGGTCCTTTATGTTTGCAGTTGGGGTCCTTGGTTGTGTAAAATAATACAATAAAAAAGTGTAACAGATGAGTATAAATAAATTATGGAGACATGATGTTAAGCTAGCCAAAATCATGAAAATGATGCTGTCCATCACTTCAGATTCAGTATTCCAACATATTTTGTCTGCTTTTATTTATGCAGCACCTGACAGCAGATCTTCAGAGCATAATTATGAAGTTTGCTGCATTCAAGTAGTGTTCCCTGTATAGTCTAAGATACAGTGATCACAATGGAGTGAGTGATCAAACAGAAACACATAGTCTTTCTAAATAACAGTTGAGATCTTTAACAGAAATCAGTGGTTTACTTTACTTCCTGGTGTCTATGTATTCTGTTAACAAATAAAATATCAGTACTTTTAAACTATAGCGCCTTGTTAAATAAATAAACGTACTTTTCATTCAAAAAAGAGCACCTTCAAATCGATTTGACTCAAGCGTAACACACAGAAAGCCTGCAGCTGATACCGGAGGACGTTGGACGTCACACGTATGGAGCAACAGCAGCAGCCTGCGACGCTGCAGCTTTGTTTATGTTGCCAGGCAACCGGTCAAATTTTGATCTCCGAGCGAGAAGTCAGGGAAATCTGCGAAGTCATTATCATAACTCGACATGCCATCGGACATCTTTAAACTTATACTGTAAGCAACATCATTAAATAACAGTAAAAGTCTTTTTTTTTTAATTGCCTCTTCAAAGACACTTTGTCAAGCTATTAAACATTTCAGCTGAGATTTGTCTTCTGGAATGTTAACCTTATTTTATAATGAATAAATGAATTTGCTGACACAGTTTGGGAAGTGTCTTTATTTAAATTATTTTATTATTATTTCTTGTAAATTCTATGTTTCCTCAGAAAATGAAAAAAAAAAAAAAACAAGCAACATAAAATACAGTCTTAAATAACTTATGGGTGTAATTAAATGCAACCATTATTGCAAACATGTATATAAATGCACAGTAGAAGCACTTTATTGAGTGATAATTTAAGAGTTCGTGCATATCTGCTTCGCCTTACAGCTTTACAAAACAAAACAAGAGAAACTGCAGAGAAAATCTGTAGAAATTAATTTTACAAAAAACAAAAGCACATCATTTTTTGCTGTGAAGTAAGAGAGTTATGTTTGTTTTTGAATACAGACACTATTGTTGCTGAAAAATTGCAGCAAACCTTTTAATTCTCTTTTTTATTTCCTTCTGTTTGTCTTTATTCGTTCAGATTGTAGTTGGCATTCATCCCTACCTTTCATCTTCTGTTCTCTATTCCTCCTGTCATTTTTTTTTTCTATTAGGCAAGATTTAATTTGTCTTGATTCCCGTCAATCTAATCATCATTAAGTTAAATCTTTAATTGTCATATAATTGCATTTCTCAAAGGTGATCAGGAACTACAGGCAAAAGTTGACCTTTAATAGTACAAGTGTACTCAGAGTTGTTTACCTGCAGACATGTATGAGGAACTTGTTGGCAGGACCTTCCCAAACCTTTGGGTGTGTCTTTTCTTTCTTTGTGTTTATTTGCTAGTATTTTATTTAGAAATGTCAGTAAATCTGCTATGAAAAACGTTTCACGAAACTATAAATAAATAAAACTTGTGATTTTAATTATCAGATACTTAAGAGTTGGCTGATCTGATATATTATTGAAATTCTCACTTATTCTAAGAAATTACTCTGTAAATATCAGCATTTAAAAAAATGATTCAAATTTCAGTTCTGGTTTATATTTTAAGAGGTAAAAGTCCGTGTGGGATTTTATTACACCGTTATGTAAAAATAGTCCTGTGGTTTTGCTTATAAAGATGTACTGACTGTTTCCCATCCTCAAATGTATCAAAACTCTTGGTGGATTTTATCCCGCTGTGCAAACACAGGCGAAGAACCGAAACGGATTATTGCATTGTTCTTTTCAATTAATGCCCTGGGCATCGCATCAGGTTTTGAATGCAAGCAAAGGGCTGGCTTTTCAAGTTTGAGCTTAAATGAGGATCCACAAAAGACCCTGCCTTTATACAAACACGACCTTGATCCCAAAGTATCTCTGCACAATGATTCTGAGATTAACGAGGCCTGTACAGATTGTGTTCTTGTTCCCCTGTTAGAAACTGTCCATCGCAGCAGCAGGTGAATAGAAGTTTTATTTCTCTTCCGATGAGAGTTTCTCAATTTTTGGATTGAATTCCTGTGAAATTAAGAACAAAATCTGAAAAAAAATGTTACTACTAGCACATAAAACTCTCCACAAAGCAAGCTCCATCTTATATAAAAGTTCTTATTGTTCTATGTTTCCCCAACAGAGCATTTCACTAACAGGCTGCAGGTTTTTTGTGGTTTCTAGAGTTATAAAAAGGAGAATGAGGAGCAATTTCAGATCTCAGGGTCTTTGCTTCCTGCTTTTGTCTGTAAAGCTGACACCATGTTTTAAAACTAGACTCAAAATGTTTCTTTTTGATAAATCTTATAGGAAGACACCTCTAGCAGAACCAGTCTCAGGATGGATGACCGGCTGGGGTTTGACAGGACAGGACAGGACAGGACACAGACACAGACAAACACTGTACTGGGCCATGCCTTGTATGGAGCAGAAAAACAAGGAGGAAACATAAAGTGGCAACAATATTCACAAATACATACATGGAGAGGAAAAAAGCAAAGTGAAGAAGCCTATAGTAGCATAACTAAGGGATAGCTCAGAAAACCCAAATCAACCCGAACTATGAAAAGGAAGCCGTCTCTCTCCACTGTCGTTCCCNATGCATGTTTTAGACAGCGGTTGCATTGAGGAGAATATTTGACAAAATTTGTTGATTGTTTTAAACAACTATTACCAAATGGAGTTTCATAACCGACTGAGTCTAATTTATTGAAACTGTATTGAACTGAACTGAATGTTAGTGGATTTGATATGAATTTGCTTTTTTACATAGTGCCATAAAATTACTTTTTTATTGAAAACTGTCATTTGAAAAAAGTGGAATTGTTATTGATTGTAAGTATCACCTTTTAGACAATGGTGATGTGTTAATTATGATAATAATAATTTGATGCTGTTACATTTTCCAAACAGCTCAACCAGTTTCACCAAAGTCGTTTAGCATGTTAGGGCTAGTCTATCGCTAGTTTTATGCACAGAAAGCTCCTTTGTGCCCACACTTACCACATTTATATTGTTCTAATTCTCAAAAACTCAAGATGAAATAGTTTTATATTATACATTAGTGGTGGCTAATGAGGCACTATCCTGCATGTTTTCCTTGTTTCTCTGCTCCAACACACCTGATTTAAATCAATGATTGATTAACAGGCTTCTGCAGAACATGAAGAGGTAATTTAACCACTGACTCAGGTGTGTTGGAGCAGGGAAACAAGGAAAACATGCAGGATAGTGGCTCTCCAGGACCAGGGTTGGCCACCCTTGGTAAACATGAACAATGACTCCAAGTAGAATGACTCTATCATAATGTCGTGTGGACAAAAATAGAAAACTATGTGTAATATTTTCTTTGTACAATGTTTTTAAAGGCCTAAAATTGTTTTTGTTTTTTGTTTTTTTGGGGGTCAGAAAGCAAAAGAAGGCGTAGACTAATTCAGTGACATTAAATACTCATTTTTGCTACAGATTTATGCTGTATTTGCAGGTGAAAGTTAGTTATATAAATTTTGCAGAAGGACATGTGACTGGGTTTGTTTTACTGTTTTGTCTTCGGGAATGGAATCATCCTCAGCTGAATACCAACAGGTTGTCTTACAAAGGAATTATCTTATTTTAGATGTGCCATGATGCATGTTGACGGTAACACACCTGTACACACCTATACACACCTCAACTACAGCAATGTTTTTTTAATGCTGGTCGACTATCATCTCGACTCATTCTTCATTGTTCACCAGACTGTTTTTGTACTGTTTTTAGCCACAGAATGAAAGCGTTAATTAGGGCGCCTCCCTATTTCACAATAAAACAAGATGCCGACACACTGGTCTTGATCTTCTGCTCTCCTGTTTTGTCAAAGGTCATGCTCTTAAAACTCGTGTAAAATGCTCAGCTTGTTGAGAGTTTCTCACGATTTTTAGTTTGTTCTCACTGCTATTTTTTAAATCAGTGTTGAAATTAATGAAAAACACAATAATGAACAAACATTACCTGTCATTCAAAACCTATAAAAAAAATAGTTTAAGCTAAATAAGTATAAACCTAATGTTCTGTGTAAAATCTGAAAATAAAATAAAACATTGTCGGACAACAACAACACATTTTCCTCAACAGGTTATTTTTAGAGCGTGAGAAATTTGTGCAGCTGTGGAACTGTTGGAGTACACCTCAATAATTCCTGTTTGCCAGCATCAGCTGGAGGACTTTCAGAAACGCAATTAAAGGGATTAATATTTTTAAAAATATATTCACTGATGAGGTCCAGCATACTTCCAAGCAGCGTATTAACTCTTTTGTCTACCAGTTATTATAAAATCAATGAGTAACGTTTATTAGATGTAACCATGACGCAGAAGATTGCCTCCTATTATAATAAAACCTCTGTAATGATTGATATCCACTTTACAGTTAGTTATTTGAAGGGTGCTTTGTGTTTGGGGTGTGTTCGTTATGCGTAATACTCACACGCTCTTTTTACTGTGTTGTAATAAATCAAGCTTGAATAATTGATAATAAAAAAAGGTAATTAATCATTTTCTGAACTGTTGATATAAGGCAAAGTTCTGATTCTGAGCTGCTAACCACAGCCAAAGATTCAGCAGTATGATCACATTTTCAAACCTTCACCTGTAATTCTTTTTCATGTTTAGAGCCTACAAGTTGTACAAATTATAAACCAAGTCTTCCTATATTATCTTGTTGTTGCTTATAGATGCTGCTATGTTGTATTTTGGGACCAGAGTCTACACATTAGAGATGTGGAGCTTTAAGTCCTGCCTAATCCTCCGCACACAATCACAGTGTTACATGACGTCTCCTTTGAAGGATAGTCCAGTCAGCTCTGAAGTGATATTTTGTCTAATAGTCATCAGTAGTTTGTCATAGAGAAAGAGGCAAAGGTTTTGTCCAGGCTAGGATAATAGTTAAGTATAAAATAAGCATTGACATACAAGGAAATACTGAACTCCATATAAGAACCCAGAAGTTGAAGCCACAGCTGGTATAGTGTGTTCTGGTGGTTGTAATAAAAATAGGAGACTGTTAAACTCACAAACTTTATTACAGCAAGTGTACCATTATGCCATGACAGAACACAATGCTGTCTCATCCCTTCTGGACCTTACTGTTTTGCTCATTAGGACAGGAAGAAAGGTGGCTCCTGTTCTGGCTTCAATGTCGGGGTTCCAGTCAGAGGTCCTTTTTTGAGTTTTTTGAGCTACCTGCCTTTGTCTTCTGTTTTTGCTGCCCATAGATCCCTAAACTGGGCAAGTTTTGAACCTGATATGCTTCACAGTCTTGAGTGATTCTTCTTCTCATCAAAGCGTTTCAGTCTACAGAGCTGTTCGTGTGGAACAACAGGTCTGCAAGAACTCCAGAGACTATTGAACCAGAAGATCTGGCTCAAACCAGTCTCTCTGGCAATGATTACTATTCCAGTATTTGATGTGAACAATAATTGAAGCTCGTTAAAAATGATTAGTCACTGCACTACTTATGAAAGAAAAAGTGGTATAATTATTCTTAGCAGAGAATCGGTTAATTAAATGGTAAATTCTGTATATATAAACGTTCTAGTCCCTGATCCAGAACCTCATTCAGCAACAGTAGGACTATATCAGTCTCTAACATGGATGTGGAGGAGTTTTGGACGCACTTTTCTTTCCAGCGTTGTTTCAGTTCTTCTTTTAAAAAGTGTAGATTTTAAAACCACAAACAATAACTACAAAACAATTCAAAAGAAGCTTTGGAAAAATGTGAGTTCACAATCACTGAAATAAATTATTTAAACCTACGTTAATAACAACTGAATACTGTCATAAAGTATTTTCATTACCTGACAACAATAAATGTGGGTGACTATGTAGTAGCCTGTGTCTGAATGTGCATGTGTGTTTATTTGTCTGATAAAATGTCATGAACCAGTGGACGGATTTTAACAAAACTCTCAGAAAGCAATCATTTGATGAACAACTGGTAAACCTTTAGAGACAACCTGATTCAAGATGGCTGCCACAGCTAAATGAGCAAAGACAAAACCGGCTTTAACTGTTGATTTAACAGATATTAAAGAATAGAAGAATAGAGCAGAATATAATTATCCTTTATTTGTCCCTCATATTGAGATAAAATTTGATGCGGTCGTAGATGAGAGTCATTCCCAACACGTTCTGCAGGTATAATAATATTATTTTCTTTTTCTTTTTGTCAAAGTACAGATGGTAAAAGTGCACACATTGTGTAACACCGTTGCTTCTTTTCTCAACGTAAGACTAATATTTGTGATTGTTTTTAAGTGTTGTTATGGCTACTTTTATTTTTTATATATCAGGGTATGTTTGAGAAAATGCGTCTGTCCGCAGACGTTCAGAGGATAGGTAAACAAAATGATTGACACAGGATTTGGCGGTCATAAAGCCATGGTGCACATGGTCATTAAGCATACAAAGGACAGTTTTCACTCACATTCCTCAAGACCTTTTTGGAAACATAACACAAGGTGACACGCCTGATTACTAAAGACTTAGGAAGCCTAATGAGCATAAAGTATGTCTATTTGTGACGCCACTGACTGCTGAAAGTGAGTCAAACTTGGGTCTGAAGGTATCATAGGGTGCTGAACAATTATTTTGCCAGTTGTTGAGTAACTCAGTCACGAAACAAACACACTGTAAATCTCAGTTTGTCTGTCAATTTCTCTGCATTTTGCATGAGTTGAACATTGTGTGCACAGCACTGTACGTAACACAGTCATTTGGCATAAAAGCAAAATCATCTGACAAATGAATTAGTGTTTTGTTCGTGACGGTCCCAAGAAACGTGTCAGAAATCATTTTTACGACAAAAGAGAAAGAGCTTCCTAAAGTTTCCTCATAACTGTCAAGAATACACATTTAGAAACGCAAATTAAAGCTGACAGAAATACACTTCAATTGTAATGTTTTACAGATTTTAATTTTCACAATCACTTCACTTTAAACAGATCTCTCAGAATTTCCTATAATTACCTCTATTATACTTATACAAATGTAAAATAACTAAAAATGATATTATTAAATTCCTCAGTTCTGTTAGAGACAAGATAGAGCAAACCAAGTCAAGTGAAGGTCACTTAATTCTGCTGTCCAGCTGTTGATGATGTATTTTTATCGTCTACACCACTGAAAGGCAAACTTAGACAATAATGTGTGTGAGTGTGTGTGTGTGTGTG
>NC_051434.1:4363780-4420816 GCF_001649575.2 Kryptolebias marmoratus | reverse complement strand
TGGGGAGAGGGAAGTCTGGGTCTCCCTGCTTAGGCTGCTGCCCCCGCGACCCGACCCCGGATAAGCGGAAGAGAATAGATGGATGGATGGAAAACAACATTTGATTAAGTTTAAAGAACATCGTCTCACCACAACATGTGAAACAGGAACATTTGTCCACATCTGCTGATTTAGTTGTGACACAAATCGACTTTACGTGATCGGGTCTTTTCAAATTATATCCACATAAATATTACTTCACCCATATGAGTGGTTAGTTTAACACCTCAAGCTGGAAGCTGTTTTCTTTTTCTTTTGAAGTAATACATGATGGGAACAAGTTCTGATTCATTGTAACGCATCAAGCATGCAGCACTCTAACCTATAATTTAGATTATTTATGGAAACGTTTCACACAATGAACAATAAAAAAATCTATGAACATTGAGTTCCTCTCATATAAAACACGTCCTGTGTCCTTTTCAACCAGGTTGACCTCATCTTCTCCAACACCCTGAAGAGTTATTTGCTGAACTTTAAATATGCCTGTTTTTTCATTATGTTATTGCACAAGACACCATTGTATTTAGTATGCGCTTTGAATTTCTGTTTTTTAAATTCCAGTCATAGTTGTAATTAATATGTTGAAAGTCTTTATATGTTTTGTTTTATGTATTCCCAGCACTACTTTGGGTTTGTTTCTGCACTATTTGTTGCAAAAAAGGAAGAAAATGTAATTTAAAAAAGAATTGTTTTTAAATCTGATGGTCTTTTACTTAATGGTTCCCCAAGTTGGCGTGGGGGCCCCACTGTTATAAAATATGAAGTTAGGGGTCTTGAGGTGATCTCAGGAATTAAGACAATTCTTATTAGCATATTTATCTTATAATTGTTGCAAAGAACAAAAAGAATAGTCATAAATGAGGAAAAAACATACTATATTACAAGTTTACACCATTTGTGTTCTCATTAATGCCATATTTATAAAGAGACACGGATACATTTGTTTGTAGTCTATTGTCAAAAAATATGTGTAATTAGCATCACAGGTATTTTCAGGCTCATATTCAGTCAGCCTGTATTTTTAAAAGGAAAAGTCAAGTAGAGAGTTTCATAAAGTAGTCACTGTGCTGTTTCAGATCATGGTGTGTACTGCACTAACCATGAACCACAGAAAGCTGAGGACAGAGTTGTCTCAGGAGCTTAGAAAGGAAATCATGGAGCACCATGTTAAAGGTAAAGGCCATAAGATCATCTTCAAACAGCTGGATGTTCCTTTGACTACAGCTGCACAGATTATTCTGAAGTTTAAGGTCCACAGGACTGGAGACAACCTTCCTGGACATGTCCACATTTGATGACAAGTTGAAGGGACAGATAATATGAATGATAAAAGAGTCCAGAACAACGTCCAAAGAGATTAGAGGTGAACTCTGAGGTCAAGGTTCATCGGTGTCAGATCGTAGCATCAGAGGAGCTAAAGAAGATGACGGAGGAGGACACCACTGTTGAAAGCAATTTACAAAAAAAGTGAAATTGGAGTTTCCCAGTTTCACTTCTTCATGAATTGCTATGATCTGGGGCTGCTTTACTGCCCCAGAAAAGTATTGTTTTATATCTTTTATTTTAATATTATTCAATTTGAAAGACACACACAAAAAAAAAGTGAAAGGTGAGGTTATAAACGTAAATTAGAAATCCCAAAACTGAAGGAACTTTGTCCAAGAAGTAGTAATCAAACTATTGGATTAATTTCTGCACACAGTCTAAATGTAAATATAATTTCTGAAGCTGAGTTTCTGCACCAGTTTCATGATGAAGATCATCGTCATGAATGTTTTGATCAAAGAAAAAGAAAAGAAATGTTGGAACTCTGCGGTCAGCTCATCTGTTTGAAGTAAAGAACTTAAAAGCCTGTCTGCTGCTCCCGTCTGCAACAAAGATAAATGTCAGCTTCACAAAAAGCACACCCTTCCAGCCTCAGATCACTTTGTACTTTCTGTAGTTCATTAGTCTTTGAGGCATGTTGTGGTTTGTGTATATTTGAAAGTTCATGATTGTGTACGTTTAAAATGAGATCGATTAGCATGTCTTCGTGTCAGTAATTTGTATAGCTGAAACAAGAAGGATGTTTGGGGATTTCAGCTTCTCAAATGAGAGGTCGTTGTGTGTCATCTTTCATGCTTTGCAATATTTTGTGCTTTCCTTTTATTTAATTGCAACATGTTTTTTTCATCCAAGTCTGTTTCCTGTTTTCTCAACATCCAGCTAGTATATGCAAATCGGTTACAGTTACACTTAAGTTGTTTGTTTTGTTTTGTTTTTTATTAAAAAGGAACCATTGTTTTCCATTGTTAACCACTGACTCTTTCATACTCCAGGAAATGAGTCAAAGTGAATATTCAGTGCATTTTGTAATACACTGACACTGAATATGATTGTGTTTTATGAGTAGGTTAAACTGACTATAACGAGTTAACAATGACACTAATGTTTTCCTGCTCATAGCGTCTTCTGTACTTTTTTTTATTATTTTGCAATCAAACTACTTCTGCATAAGTTTTTGCTATTTGAACCATTCAAGTATAAAAATGTTTTTGTAATTTTAGCTTTTAGCTATGGTTTTCTGCTTTTAGTTATACTTCTCGTTTTCATTTTTAGTTACTGTTTTGCTGATTTTAGTCTTTGCGACTGTTTTGCTGTTTCTTTTTATCCTTTTGCTAGTGTTCTGCTAATTGTCGTATTTATCTAATGTGTGGGTTTTAGCTTCTGTTTGGCTCTTTTTAGCTTTTAGTTACTATTCTGCACATTCTGGCTTTTCACTGTTCTGCTCATTTTAGCTTTTGTTCTTGAATTCTGACTTTTTCCTCATTTCTTCTAATTGTTGCTGCTTTCGTTCTGCTCTTTGGCTTTTTCAACAAGTTTCAGTGAGGGTCAGTGAGGTCATTCAGCATTCACAGTGCATTTTTCTCAGAAAATGTTCATTTTTCCAGTTGGATTTGAATCTAGATCTGTTATGAACTAAATTGATTTGGACCTTTTTTTCTCTCTTCTTATACAATTCCCTGAGATGATTTTTTTGTGATTTGGCTCTGAGCCAAAGTGGCAGAAAAAAAATCGTTACCTAAACAAAAGTATTACAAATAAATAAAACTGGTGTATTATGCATATATATTGTGTGAATTACTCCACTTTTTAGACAACAGCTACCCTTTTTGGCTTGTATCATTGCAGAAATTGATTTCAGTAAAGTTTATCATGATGAGAGCCTTCATGCTTTCTTTTGCTGGGAAAGCATCCCCACCAAAGATGCCAGCAGAGTAGATAAGTTCATACATCAAGCCAAAAAAAAAAATGCACAGAAGACATTTAAATCAGTGAAGAACTCACTGAGCAAGGTATTCTCTGTCATGGACCTTAAGTATCATTTACCTGTCTGGATACTGATACTGTATCAACAGAAGACAAAGAATTTCTAAATCTATTTCTGTTATTAGATATGTTTTCTTATTTTTGTAGTCATTTTTGTCTGTAACGAAACCAGCCGACATGGCCGTTAGAAAAAAAGAATACAATTTTTTGCCTAAATGACAGCGTATGCCTAGGGCAGTATTGAAAGACAGCTAATAATTCCAAGCCATTCATGAGAACAAACACAATATAATTGTCCAGACGGTGCGGTTAAACCTGACTGCCTGCATTCTTTCCAGGTCAGGCCTGCAGCAGGAAGGAAGAGCAGCTGCTGCAGGAGGACTGCAGATTCTCACGTTTTATTTTGTGCACAATGTAATCACAATTTCATGCTTAATTTAACTGGTCACATCATTAATAGAAAGTGTTCTTGTTTTAAAGTCACACCTGGTTTAATATGGCATTTTATCAAGCACAATATTATGGTCATTTTATTGCATATTTAATTACTGATCACAATCCTCGGCAATGTGAAGAAACATACATTTTTTTATCCTAACAATTTTTTATGTTATTTATGTTTTAAATATCTGTATAGGCTTTGTTATTTTATGTTGAGGAAAACAACTAAAAAAAGTATTTTGAAGGACTTCTTAGAATATATATTAAATGAGGAAACTGCCTATTTTAGGAGTATATCACATCTGTAAGTAAAATTTTTATTTAAATTTTAAGTACCTACTTATGAAAAAGTAGTGGTAATTGAGGTTCATGGAACAATATTTGTTATTTATATCAAACAAGGATAATCGGCTTTAAACAGATGAGGTCTTAGATTTCAGTTTTCTAAAACTTACAATAGAGCATTAAGTTTAATACACAGTCATTTTCTCTTTAATTCACCCCTTCATGTATGTGACCAAAATATCTCTCTTGTGAGGGAGGCACACAAAGACCCTAATGACCCTAATGCTTTGTTTTTAAACTTTTAAGATATGTAATTTTACTTACTTTGCCACTATCTGCTGCAAAATAGTCCAGCTAAACATATACATATAGGTCTAAAGTAATGCACAATGCGTATTTATTTTATAATTTAAACTTTTGTCTTTCTTTTTTAAGGTCAGTTTCTTCTGTGTATTTTCTTTTGCAATACATCAGCTGACCGCTAGGGGTCAGCGCCGGTTGGAACGAACGACCAGCTTACGGGGCTAAAGGCGAGAAGAAGACACTGAGAAAGATGGCAACAGCTAATGCTAACTAGCAGATGCTGTTTCAAAAAAAATGTTGCGTTCCTAATTATTTTGGTCTCCGTATTCTCCTAACAGGTCTCAGTCGAAGCTCATAAATCTCTCTCCTGATTCTGCAAAGACAGATGAGGGCAACAACCGTCGGTGTGGGTTTATAAAGAGGTTTAGGGAGTAGTTTGGATTTTTTTTTTCTTGAAGAAGGTTGTTTCTGTTTGTGTGTCCTCAGCTGTCAGTCAGTTCACATCAGGTGAGTCCTAACTTTGCTCCACAGTGCTTAAACACCCCCGGTTTTATATCTATAAAAAGTAAACTACTGTGGTTTCCGCCTTATTCGAATAAGATAAAAGTTTACAAACTTAATTCATGTTACATTTCGCGGTAAAGTCTCAGCTTTCGTTGCTGAAGTTAAATTGTTTCCTGTCTCCTAAATATGATCTAAAGAGCTTTTTTCTGTTGTCACCACGTTGTTAAATTACTCCTAAACAGCATCAGGCTGTAGATAATTCTCTTTATTTTGTTTAACCAGTTTACTAATTTTATATTCCACGTTTTTCAAACCAAATGAGGCTTTTGCTGATTCCAATCCAGGCTGCAGATTAATCATAAGATATCAATGAGAGACAAAGTTTTGTCCTTTTTTTAACCATTTCACAGTTTATATTAACATGAGTGAATTTTAATCCCTGATCTGGAGGCTTTTAGGAAGCTCCAAACTTGGAACTTTGATTATTACAGGCAGTATATTAAATATATATTTACAACATCTGAGTTAGATCGATGGAGTAAAAGGATAAATCATTTATGCATTCAGTTTGTAGTGAAGTTCTTGACTCTGCACCTCAGTCTGCCCAGCTGCGATGCTCCAGAAAGTGCTGAGACAAATATTTCTCATTCTTTTCCTACATTGTGTTGCATATTTTTACCTGTCATATCAATATGCCTTTGTTTATAGGTTGATATCAAACAACAATCCATCAGTCTGGCTCAGAGGTCTAACCTGGTTGTGCTAATCTATGCAGCATTTTAAATTTAGTATTAGTGGTTAAATGTAGCTCATTCTTTCTTGAGAATTACACAACACTGAAGAGTGTCATCTTCACAACCTTCATGTTTAAATACAAGATATTTTGTGAAGCTTTTCCAGAGATTTTCTACATCCTATTTTATCTTGATATGATATGAAGACACCCAGTCTTCCAGGTCAGATAATCCTATCACGTTCAGTCGAAGACAGCAGGACCAAGTTTTGCTTCTTATCTGAGGAGCGTTCTCAATTCTGTACTTAGAGATGCAGAGTTTCAAGCTTAAGCTCATAAACTTGTAACAAGCATGCATTAACTCTGACTTTATTTTTGCTCCAGTTCTAAACAATTATGATTTACTAAAGAGGCTTTTTTTTCCTCGCTGATAGGCTCCCTATCAGAGGTTATAATCTGATGATAGAGGTAGTTGTGCAGAGCTTCTCCTCAGTCAGACTCTAAATTTGTTGGAGTTGATATTTTAACAAGAGCCAACCTTGAATTAACAAGAAGTTTGGGTTTCCAGTCTCACTTATTTGTCTTCCCCCTGTGAGTCTGGTGTTCACAATGTGGATATTTTATATTCAATCTTAGAGGATCGTTTTTAGCATCAGAAATTGGTTCTTACTGACATTGCTAGGTTCAAATACAGCATTATAAAACATCTGTATGAATACTGGAATTACATTAGAATGCACTGAGTATAATTTCCTCATTTTTCTTACAGAAGGAATATGTGAAGACACTTAAAACTGGGTGTTTGTTAAACATATTATAACCTAGAGTAATAATCAGCGTTCTGTTGTTTTTCTCCTTCTCAGTGCAGCCATGGCAGCTCCAGTAAATGTGCAGACTCCCAGTAAGACGTGGGAGCTGAGTCTCTACGAGCTGCACAGGAGCCCACAGGTAAGTTTGAAGCAAAATCTCCTAAAAAATAATGACAAGCCTGAAGCGTTGTGACCAATGCATAAAGTCAGTTTTACTGCAGGTCTGAAATGAAAAACATGCAAAATAATTATGTTCTGGTCATACTGGTTGGACTATTTCAGAGTAGTTCAGGTTAAAATCAGGGTTAAAGGCTCTGGGACAGCAAGAACTGTGGTAAAAGCTGAAACCTGAGTAATTTACATTTATTGTCAAAGATTTTAAAATGGATAATAATGTATTATTGTTAGGAATGATGTTATTAAACCTGCTGTTAAAAGAAATAGCTGCTAACAAATAAAGCATTTTATTGTCACGTGTTTGATAATTTGGCCATTCTTGTGTCCAGGAGGCCATCGTGGACGGGACTGAGGTGGCGGTGTCTCCTCGCTCGCTGCACAGCGAGCTGATGTGTCCCATCTGTCTGGACATGCTGAAGAACACAATGACCACCAAAGAGTGTCTGCACCGCTTTTGTTCTGACTGCATCGTCACCGCGCTGCGATCCGGGTAAACGCACTGCAGCCGTCACTACTGTTAGTTGTCATTTAGGCTGCATGTATTTAATTCAGTCTTTGCTTGTTGAAGTTCCGTATGTAGAAAAATAACTTTATTACTATCAGATCTGCTGACGTATTTTTCTGTAATGATGCTGTGTTTAAAAGTGATTCTTCGCTGTGACCTCTCAGGAACAAGGAGTGCCCCACCTGCAGGAAGAAGTTGGTCTCCAGACGTTCGCTGCGCAGAGATTCAAACTTCGACGCGCTGATCTCTAAGATCTACCCGAGCCGTGACGAGTATGAGGCTCATCAGCGCAGCGTCCTGGAGCGGCTCAACAGGCTGCACAACAAGGAAGCACTGAGCTCCAGCATAGAGGAGGGGCTCCGCCAGCAGGCCCGTTACAGGTCTGAGAGGCGGTGTGTGTGTGTGTGTGTGTGTGTGTGTGTGTGTGTGTGTGTGTGTGTGTGTGTGTATCTTCAAACAGACAAAAAACAAAACAATATTACTGTACTGTGTATTCTGAAGTAACCATCCATTTTTCATCTTTGACTAATTAGCATAGTAAAACAAAGAGCCATTTGGGATGGATTTAGATATTATTAATACTGGCTTTAATAAATCCACTGAAGTTATGTACTGAGCTGCATTTAAAATCAAATCCAGAACCATTTACTTGTCTATTAAATCAAAACACCAAAAAACTACAAAATTACTTTCTTGTTTGAAAAGAAAAGATCTTTTTCTGAATTAACGGGTTAACCAGTGTAAGAACAGATCAACTCAAAGCCTCCCAGAAAGATAACTGAAATATCCCAGTTAGAATTACATTTTGTGATTTCAGTCACAGGGCAGGTTTAGGTTATTATTTGACCTAGTTTGAATAAATTATCTTTATTAAAAGTAGAGTAAGTATATGGTAGGATAAACACAAACATAACTCTAATATTCTAATAGCTAATAAAACTTTTAAGGCTCATAATTCTGCATGTTCTTTAGTATCAGTATCAGTGCAGTGTTTAATAAGAACCAAGATAAATGATATTATTGATAGAAACTGTCAGTTAAAATGAATTCATCTGAATGATGTGTTTTGTGTGTATGACCGAGTTATGACCGTTTCCCTGACAACCGTTTCTTGCTCAGAATTTCAGGGTATTTTTACATTTACATCAGCTCTCTGCTGCCCTCTTGTGGTTTGGTTTTGCCATAGTCATAACTTACTGAGTATTTTTCAGTCCATTGCAAACCTTCAAGATAATTGTATAGTAATATTAGAAGTAGAGAACATTCTGAGACCAAACATGCTTTTTATTAGTTACAGAAGCATGACTTAACATCATTATATAAATTTAAAAGAAAAAATCTAAAATCAGGCTCTTGTTCTTATGTGTTTACTCCCTTCAGGAACCACCGGGTGAAGAAACCCACTCAGGAGAGTGACAACACCACCTTCAGTGGTGGCGAGGATAATGGCGACTCCCGCTCACACCTGTCCCACGACTCGGCGCCATCAAACACACCCCACCCCAGCGGTCAGACCCCCCCTGAAGCCGGGCCGAGCCGCAAGCGGCAGCGAGGCTCCGACGACGGCTCGGGCCCCGAGGCGGACAGCGGGAGCCCGACTCCTCCTCTGAGACGTAACAAGGAGAGGCCGGCCTCGGAGATCGAGCTGGTGTTCAGACCCCACCCTCAGCTGGTCCACGCCCAGGACTACAACCAGACCAGGTAGGTCGCTTTTTGAAGGATGATTTTACCCAGGTCAGAGTTCAGCACCTGTTGATTTGGATACAGACTTGTTGGAGGTGCAGGTCTCAACATTCAAACAGATTGCCATACTTTGAGTCAAAACAGTAAAGCATAATTCCAAAAAACTGACACTGAAACTGACAGAGAAACAGACTTGAGATTTCAAAATGGATGGATGGAAGTTTCAGAAGTCCCAAACACAAATATGCATCTTCAAATATGTATTTTCACACAGATACGTGAAAACAACAGCCAATGCCACAGTGGACCACCTCTCTAAATATCTGGCGCTACGCATCGCTCTCGAGGACAGAAGGACGGAAGGAGAGGCAGAGGACAGGGGACGAGAGGAGGAAGGAGGGGGACAGAGAGGAGCAGAGGGAGGAGGTGAAACTGGAGAAACGTCGAGGAGCGGAGAGGGGACAACTCTGGGGAACATTAGCGAGAAACAATACACCATCTACATCACAACGAGGGGAGGACAGTTCTCAGTGAGTACCACTACTTTTAATATTCAGTATGGAAACAAAAATGGTTTAAGACTGAGTCTTGCATAAATAACTTAAAAATAATTAACAACCTGAATTAAATGGACATGAAAACAAAGTATAAACAGAGTTAGTTTTGGAACAGTTTGCTGTTTATTTACCTGACTCTGTTTACCTCCATCCACCCCATCCCTGCTCTCAGACCCTCAACGGTTCTCTGACTCTGGAGTTGGTCAACGAGAAATACTGGAAGGTCAGGAAGCCTCTGGAGCTCTACTACGCTCCCACCAAAGACCAGCAGCAGCCACAAGCAGCGCAGCCGCTGCCGCCGCAGTTGCCGGCACCACCGCCGCCGCCGCAGCAGAAGTCTCCTCCCCAGCAGGAGGGGTGAGGAAGGGCAACGGGCTGCTTTTCTCTCCATCTCACCTCAAATATTTATACCCACATTATCTCACCTGCAGCAAGATCAGGATCAGCTTCTGATTGTTAATAATGATAGCATTAAAAAGAACAGTTTGATTTCATTTGCGTGCTTTTATTTTGAAAATGAGACGTTTGACCTGGATGGAAGGAGGATTTGTCAAAGGGTGAGAAACAAACTTGGTAACAGCAGAAAAGAGGAAAGAACTGCTGGTAATTGAATGGTGGTATGCTTTATAAATAAATTTAAAAAAATCAGCAAATATTTGACTTGATTCCAACAGAAGGCTGTTTTCTGTGCTGCCTCGCCTACATGAGGTTCCTTCTCTGTTTTAGTTTAACTAACCTGCTAAGTCATGGTTTCTCCTTTTATATTAGCATCACTGATGACTAAATTCTTTGGTTTTATGGATTTTTGCATATTTATTTTTGGTTCAAATACATTTGTGATTATATCCCTTCATAGAAAAGTTTGAATTGTCTATCTGGTCAAATACAATGTCGATTTTTTTCTTACGTTTTGGTCTTCTGCTTTAAAACACATTTTTTTAATGCACCATTTTACATAAACTGTTATTGTCTACTCTGATTTTGCTGAATCAAATTGTGAATTCGTTACCGTTACGGGGAGCTGGGATTGAAGCTCAGGTTTATTTGGGGACAGCTTGTCACTACATGATGGACACTCATTTACTAATTTAAATTTGCAAACTTTACAAAAGCAGACCTCAGTTTAGCAACTAGAACTCCTGTTTTTCTGTAAATAAGCAGCTTATTCTTTGACACAGCGGAACCTTCCACTCAGTATCACAGCTTCTTTTAATAAAGATGTCAGTTGTGCAGTTTTTTTTCCCCCTCAGTTATATTTTGTATGTAGAGGATGATCATTATTTTCCTTGTAAAATAGTAATGTTTCAGGCCAAATTATTTTTTCCATTGACATCAGTTTAATTCATACTTTTCTTTCTTAGTTTGCATGAAATCTTTTCCCTTAAAATAAGCCATAAGCCTGATTAAAGGTTTAATCAGAGTTGATGAAGTTCAGCTCTCAGCTTATTCTGTTCTTTTGCACTTTATATTCCCTGCTGCCATCTTTTCCTACTTCCAGTATAGGGAATGTGTATAAGAATGCAATATTATTCCTTCTTTATAAAAATGTACTCTTCTATTAACAATCCAGAATAAACCAAATTTTGAAAATGCTGTTAAGTTGTTTTTTTTTTAAATTTGTATTCATTTCCTTTCATACACACCTGCCACTTGGATACTCTTAAACCTTCAGCTATTGAGAAAAAATCCAGAATCATTTCAACTAAAGAAAAGAAAAACACAGAACAAGTCATTTTTTGTGAACTGTGGTGTTTTATTGAAACATATGGGGGGGCTGGGGGGGTTTACTTCTTCTTGGACACACCGACAGTGCGACCACGACGACCGGTGGTCTTTGTGTGCTGACCGCGCACACGCAGACTGCAGGAGGGACAAACAAGAGAGAAACAAGATCAAGTTAGAACAGATTTATTGCAATCATTCTAACTCGAACATAACGATAAATTAGCTCCTGTATTTAAAGCCCTTCTGGACATCTTTATAAACAGGGCTGTATCCAGGTATTTATAAATGATTTTCCAGAAGGGGAGACTATCAAAGTAAAATGAGTAGTTTTGAATAAAAGTTTGATGTTAGATTCCCCCTCCTGAAATGAAATCCAAAGTTGTCATTTTTACATTTAGAAAGAGGACAGCTTAGGAAATGCTCTGCTTCCAGGACAGCAGTGTGTTAGTTCTATAATGAGCACAGAAATGACTTCATTTTGCGTGCATTGAGTAGAATTAATTTCTCAGATAAACTCATCAGCAATTCAAGTTTTTCCAGGACAGGCTCTCTGCACCATCTCCTCTGTTCACCTTTGTCTCTTTTTCTATGAAGCCTAAACAAGCCTTAAAAGCCCTGTAAAGGTTAATCTTTTGGCTGAAACAGTTTAATTTTAGCTGTCAGAGATACCAACATGCCAGATCTGTGTGACTAGGACAGTGCAGCTACAGGTAAACAAGAGGATCAAATAATGCAGAGCTGACGTTTGTCCTCTTATCTGGACAAACTGTCCAAGCTAAAGACTTCATCAGCTCTTACCCCCAGAAGTGTCTGAGACCACGGTGAGCCCTGATCTTCTTCAGCCTCTCCAGATCTTCTCTCAGCTTGTTATCCAGACCGTTGGCGAGGACCTGAATGAGGAAACCAACGATGAAATGTTAGTCGTCATTCAACAGGCCAGGCTTCGGAGTTTAAACAGTGTGGTTTAGGGTCCAAAATCACTGAAGCCTGGAAGATAACTTGACTAGTTTCTGCTCCCTTACCTGACTGTATTTGCCATCCTTAACATCCTTCTGCCTGTTGAGGAACCAGTCTGGGATTTTGTACTGGCGAGGGTTCTGCATGATGGTCACCACCCGCTCAACCTGAAAAATGTAACGAGTCAGTAAGATTTGATGCTTTGGCAGGAAACACTACAAAATCTAGTTTGTCAAGAGAAACAGCATATTTGCCAAAAAGGTGCTCATTTACATTTGCTTCTGAGTGTGAAACATTTAGCCCACCAACAACTATTAAACCTTTCACTCGGTTCATTTTGTCCTTTTCTAGAGCAGCCTTCGAGCTCAGACAAGCTGTTGATGGTCTTGTTGTTTTAGTTACTAAGCTCTGCTTAGAAGACTTCATCTTACAATCTTAGGATAAAAATTCTGCCACTTGAAATGATCTCAATCCTTGGGATTTTCAGCTCGACATCTCTTTTGTAATAAATTCTTAATAGTTAACAGCAAGAGAGAAGAGTTGCCTGGCAAACAACCCTGGGGATATTTTGTTAAGTTATGATATTAAGTTACATTAAGTTTTTTTGTTTGTTAGAGAGCTAAAAAAAACTTCATACATTGTTTAACATGACAATTGAGACAACAGAATTTTATGTTTTAAAGCACATTGTGCCCATAATTATCCCATTATAATCACTGGGAAACAGGTCCTTCAGGTCTTGTCAGCTCAGAGTTAATTTCACGTATAAAACAAAGAACCAGCTTTGTTGTCATTTGCAAGAAATCGATCTCACTTGTTACTTAGGTCAACTATATGCTACGCTGATCATGTTTGATAGTTGCAAACAGCAGCAGAAAGTGTTCTTAATTGTGATCACCCCACTTTCAGCACACAACAACACATTCTTGGCTCAAGAGCTACAAAACCAAAAATGGCTGTTCACTGCAGTTATGGCAGGTCACCCATTAAAGTTAAGCACCTAAGCAGTGCTGACGTAATCAGAAACAGCAACTTCATCTGTAAAGCAAAACTGTAAACAACCTGTTCCTGATGGTGAGGAAAATTAATCCCACATCAGTGAAGTCAAATCTCTGTCAAACAGTCACAGTGCCAGTACAGTTCACTTTACGTACTAACGTAATTCTATTATCTAATACTTCATTTCTGAGAAGAATTGATCAAAGAAATATTAGAGAAACAAAACATTGCTTTTTAGTTGTTATGGTGCAGCTTTCCTGGTCCTTACCTCCTCCTCAGTCAGCTCTCCAGCCCTCTTGTTGAGGTCAATGTCAGCCTTCCTCAGGACGACATGAGCGTAACGTCTGCCAACACCCTGTGAACCACACGGCACGGTTAACAAGGACACAAGCAGTACAAGCTTAAAATGAACCACCACCACTTATTAAGATCAAATCTGTCACAATCATTTGGCTGTATGTTATTGAATGTACCTTAATGGCAGTGATGGCGAAGGCAATCTTCCTCCTGCCATCAATGTTCGTGTTGAGAACACGAAGAATGTGCTGGAACTTCTCAGGGATGACTAGAGACTGTAAAAAATCAAAAAACAATCAGATCAGATGGAAAAACCATCAAGAATGCCCAAAAACTAAACCTAAGTTAGTATCTGCAGGAATGCATGTAGTACTGAACACTACATTACTTAATATACATACATCAAACTGAATTATTACACGAGTAGCTGAGCAGGAAACAGGCTGAGTCTGATTTTAAAAGATACTAAAGAAAATAGCCTTTTAGCTCTAGTTAATAAAAGAACTTAGGCTCTGTATGATTTAGCATAGTTAGCATGCGCCTGTAGCATTGAACAGACCGACAATGTCCAAGTGTAACCGAGCTAAATACTATTAAAATGCAGCAGCTTATCGGTGCTTTAAAATATCCAACTTATGTGTAATCATAAATAAGTAATAAACACAAAATAGTAAATGACATGAGTGTTGGCGGTATAAAGCTTCAGTCTCCACAGCTTACTAGCGTTGGAAACAAGTTAACATGTCAAAATCAATCCCTGTTACACCATTTTAACATATTTCGGTTCACATTAACCGGACACAATTTATAAAGTGGCTATAAACAACAAACAAACACGTATACAACAGGATGACTGTGGATTATAAAATTACTTCAGGTTAGGGTAAAGTGTACTCACCATCTTGGAAGTAGGTTCCGTGCAAAGAGGAAGCCGCTAGTTTCTCGCGAGACTTTGGGCCTGTTGGCAACGGAAGTTGGTCCTTCATTTTCAATGTGTCCGGGCGGAAATATTAAACTGGTTTAAAAACATGTAAAATAGATCGCTATGTTACATTACGTCACAAATTATTATGTTTTTTATAATTGCGTATATGTCTTTGGCACAGAATAAATTTATGTCCACGCATTGTGTTGTTTATAAAAACTAATGTCGCTTTGTAAGTTTCAGGAAGTGGAACTTTTGTTTTGTTGTGGTGTTTTCTTACGCTAGCATAAATTCGTCGCGATGGCCGAGGCAGTTTCGGGTTCTGCTGGGTCTGGTTCTGATGTAAACACAGCTGAAAACTCAACACAAATCGCCATGGCGTATCTACAAGACGAGGTGACATTATATCACTATGGGTCGACAGTTTTTGTTGGGAAGAAATATGTTTGATATCAAGTTAATTCGGTTAGAATTCCTAAAAGTCGGAACTCAGCTGACTTGTCATTTATCACAGACAGTCTTTAAATGGTCAGTTTTCGGTTTAAATTCATGGCAAATTTAAAAGTTAATTGTGTTCTTCCTCCTAAACAGCCACTGATCAGGAGACAATATATTGTATACATGAGAGCTGGAGAAGAGCCAGTAACCAGTGATAGTGATAGTTTCTGTGAAATCTTGTGTGTTTTCCTCCAGAAGACTGAAGGAGACATCGCTAACCTCAACCTGGGAGAACTCGACATCACCACTGATGAATTTATCTTGGATGAAGTGGACAGTAAGGGCACAATTAATTATAATAATGGCTTGTTTTTTTAAGTTGTAGTTTACAACCTCTTGCATAATTGTAAAAAAGGTTTCTCTGTTAACAGTATATCTGTGTTACAGGGTAATTCATGTCTTTTAAAGACTATGAGGTGTGCAGTTTCTGCAATATTTATTTTGTAAATAACTTTTTTTTTCTTCTTTTTAACCCATTTGCAGATCATATCCAGGCTAATCTGGAAGATGATCTTGTGAAGGAGGCCCTCAAAACGGTAAAAACATCATAACACACACTGCAATTATGATTTAATTACATTTTCACACATTGTTGTTGCTTTATTTCAGATTAGTTGTCAGTTGTATCTAATTTTGGCAACATATACATTTTTTTTTTCAATTTTTTAAAAATACAAATAGTACCCTTTAGAAGTCAGTTTCGTATAAACTATGCTGCACTGCATTTGTGATGTCATGCATCTTCCTGTCTGTTTTCAGGGCGTTGACCTGCGTCAGTACTCCAAGCAGGTAGAAACAGAGCTGCAGAAGATTGAACAGGCCTCCATTAAAGACTGTATCCTTTTCAGCTCACAGTTTAAATGTCTGTGTTAGAACTCATTATTCAAACGACTAAATGACGCTGTTGTATTCACTACTAATAAACAAAATAATTTATTGTGTTTCACATTAAAATCAAGAAGGATTGCATTTTGCTGGCAGGACTTACAGATGGCTACATAAAGCAGTTATCTGTGTACCGTAGTTTTCCTGAGCTCTTGTTTCCTAGACATTAAAGAGAGTCAGAATATTGCTCTTCTACACAACCAGATCACTGCTTGTGACTCCATATTGGAGGTAAGAGACCTCTTCATATTTACCTTTGAGAAAAGTTTAGGTTCACTTTGTTGTTTTCAGTCTTTTATATTATCTGAAAGCAACTCCTATTTTAAAATAAAAATTGTTGATATAAAACTAAAATCAGTAAAATTGGGGGGTTTTTTTCAGCGTATGGAGGGCATGCTGAGCGGCTTCCAGAGCGACCTGTCCTCCATCAGCAGTGAGATCCAGACTCTGCAGCAGCAGTCAGTCAGCATGAACGTCCGTCTGAAGAACAGGCAGGCCGTTCGCAGCCACCTCAGCCAGCTGGTGGATGAGCTGGTGGTGCCTGGATCCATGATCTCGTAAGTAGAACAAATGGAAATGGAAAAACTCAAACTGTACTGAATTGAGAGGTGTGTATTTGAGTGATGCTTGATCTGAAACACCTTTTCCTTGGCAGTAAATGTTTGTTAGTTAAAAAAATAAGCTGCTAAAGCGTTGCTTAATGGAGATATATATATACATATATAAATTCTGACATTTGTTTTGAGTGTCTAAAGAATTGTAGAAACCAGTCAGAACAGAAGTTTGTGTAGGAAACCATCACTTTAACATCACTGTAGGAAAAGGGAAGCATTAATGTGTTGCGTTTTAATGTTTTTTGGGGATTTTTTTTTTGTATTGCTGCAGCATCATCCTGGACAGTCTGGTGACGGAGCAGGAGTTTCTGGAGCAGCTTCATGAGCTCAACTCCAAAATCAACTTTGCCAAAGAGCTGAGCTTCAGAGAGACGCTGGCCTGCTCTGACATCCAGGACATCGTCGATCGCCTCAAACTCAAGGTGAAGTACTTAGTGACAAACAGAAGCTTGTTCTTCTGTGGTTTTGTTTTTAGGAAATTATAGGAATGAAGCTTAAAATCATCCAAGTCCCTCTAAACCTGGTAATTCACACCTTGTTTCACATCGTCTCTGAACACCTGGTAACCATCAGAAAATAAACAACTCTTAGTTCTCTAAAACTGTTCTTAAATTTTTGATTTCCTCTCTGTTATTTATTTTGACAGGCTGATGTATATTTGTGTAATTATAGATGTTAGGAGTTTAATTGTCCACACACTGACATTAGACATTAACTTCCTCCTCTCTAGGCGGTTTCAAAGATCAGGGAGTTCATTCTTCAGAAGATCTACTCCTTTAGGAAACCGATGACGAACTATCAGATCCCACAGAACACTCTGCTGAAATACAGGTAATATAATATAATAGAGGAAATATAATAATAATAATAATAATACAGGAAATATAGTAAGTGACATCCGTTCTGTTGTTTGTCCCACTGTAGATTCTTCTATCAGTTCCTTTTAGCCAATGAGAGAACTGTCGCCAAGGAGATCAGAGATGAGTACGTGGACACGATGAGCAAGATTTACTACAGTTACTTCAAGTCCTACAGCAGCAGGCTTCTGAAGGTTCAGGTTAGTGAATTTAATATTAAAATCAACAAGGTCCCAACCTGCCTGGGCTTATTTCTCCTTTTCCATCAGATATCAAGTTTGTGACACCACATCAGAGTTTTTCAAGTGGTAGATTTTGCTCTTTTGCTCTTTAAGGAAATATAAGTGTGTTAAAGTCTCTGTCCTGTTGCAGTATGAGGAGGTAGCAGACAAAGATGACCTGATGGGAGTGGAAGATACAGCCAAGAAAGATATCCTTTAATGTCTGTTTGTGTCTTTTCACCCATGACTGGATTTGAGAGGGTTGCACTTTAAAACTTAACAGTTTGTATTAGATTTTTTGTTCTGCTTTTGTTCAGTTTATATTCTTGTTGACATTTGCAAATTGTTAAAATATTGAAAGTCACACACAAAGTACAACTATAGATTATATCATCAACCAACATTCAACACTGTAGCTGATGGTTTTTAACTGAAGGCTTTTTAATACGCTCATATATTAAAGTATGCTCATATTTTTATTTTCTGGCTTTTTATTTAATTTCTCTGAACCTGTTTTTTTATTCAGTTGTCAATCAAAAGTTTAATAGTGTAGATTAAAAGTTTTACCAAATGTAAAGGTAATTAGCAGTCTGGTCATGTGACCTGCTGTAACACAGATTAAACCTCTGAGTGTTTGAGGCTCCTTGACTCGCAGCTGCAGGTTTCTTCTCCAAGCCGTCTTTGAAGAGCAGGAACACCATCTTCACTCTGGGCCAGCGGGGGGCCATACTGAGTCCTGCAGAGCTGGAGGGGCCCATCCTGGTTCCACACACAGCTCAGAGAGGAGACAGCAGGGTGAGACGATTCAAAAAGCTTAATAAAAGGACAGAGTTGCAACGAAGAGACAGTGGTCTCCCACTGGGTCAGTGGGTCTGATGTGATGATTTATGAAACAAAGTTAGAAACTAGACATCAGTAACTCTGGCAACACATCAATGTACTGCAGTATTAGTTCATATGTCTATGTGTTTTTAGAAAACTGTCTCTTTAACGCTTTATTTCTTACTTTTATACCATGTTTTTATGAGCTTAACCATCTTTAAATACTGTGGAGATGCACTCAGAGAGAAATAGCTTAGTTTATTAAAGGCTAAATTTTAACAGCAATGTTTGTTAACCTTGAAACAGAAACAGGATTTACCCCAAAGTAAAAAGTATTATCTGGTATTGAGAACTTTTAATGCCTAAATGTTAGTAATAGTAAACATCTTGTTCTTAAACAGTCAAAACATAAGAAATATTCAGAGCCAGAAACCCAAATATTCCTTCATGTCGTGTTTGTGTTCCTCAGTATCCCTATGAGACGCTGTTTCGCAGTCAGCACTATGCTTTGCTGGACAACGGCTGCAGAGAGTTCCTCTTTCTGTCGGACTTCTTCATGGTGATAGGAAACTCTGCCCTCGACCTCTTCAACAGCATCATGGGGAAAACTCTCAGCATGTTCCTGGTATAAACATCTTCTTCTCTCCAGAACTTCACAGGCCTGTTTAAAAAGTCACCTTAAAGCAGATTTATTTAACACGATCCTGTTTGTCTAAAAAGGTTTGCAAATCAAGTCTTGAGCGGAAGTTCAAAGACAAACTATTTTTTGCACCTGACACTATAAAATATGTTTAAGATGAGAGAATGTTTAAAACTAAAACTATCAATCAGCAGTTTTTAAATCAAGTAATCATTTGTTTGCTGCATCAGCCACAATCCCATATCTGGTTTTACCTACAGCTGCAGAAGATTTTTATTCTCAGCTTCTGAGTCAAACGATAGAGAGGAAACCTGCTCCAGAACCTTCTGCTCTCTTTGTTTATTTATCAAGATTTTACATTTTGCTTTAATGACCTAATGAAATCAATTATGTTTAAAAAAATGACTACAAAAAGTGGAAAACATCATTTAAATTATGATTGTACTCCAAAGCAAATACTTGCTAATTATCCAAAACAATAGGAACATTAGTGCTTCTTAAATCATCTCTGTCCTGTCTCTCGTCTCCTCCTGCAGAAAAGTATGTCCACCTACGTGTCAGACTGCTACGACAGCATCGCCATCTTCCTCTGCATCCACATCATCCTCCGGTTCAGAGCCATCACAGCCAAGAGGAACATCCCTGCCCTCGACAAGTCAGTGTTGTTGATGAAAATCACTTTTAAGCATCGCCCGTAAAGGATAACACTGGTTTAAAAGAAAATGCTGCTTGTTATATTTCAGAAGTGAAGTCTTTTCACAGTTGTTGTTTTTTTCTCACAAACGACTGAAAACTAGACTGCTTCAAATAAAATCTCACACTAGCAAGGAGTTTTAGGTTCTGGATACAAAACTGTTTGTCCTCGTCCAAAATCAGTCTAAACCAGCATCAAACTCTCATTTAAGAAACAAAAATAAGAATAGAAATGTTCAAATAAGTCTTAGAAAGACACGAGAACAGATGAACTTCAGATCCTAAAGGAAAACCCAGTGATTTGGGTTCAGGATAAAGTGAGCAAACAGTTCTCTGGACTGAACCAGCAGGATCGTTTCTGCATTAGGAGTCTCTAAAGTCACAAAAGAAACAAAAGAAGTTGAGTTTTAAAGTTGTTTTTGTGGGTTTGCGTGGCTCTCAGGTACTGGGATGCCGTGTTGGAGCTGCTGTGGCCGAGGTTTGAGCTCATTCTGGAGATGAACATCCAGAGCATCAGAAACACAGATCCTCAGAAACTGGGAGTCCTGGACACCAGACCGCACTACGTATGTCCACACACACACACACACACACACACACACACAGAGTGAACATCACTCCTAGCACAGTTTCTGCTCACAAACTGGCTTTATAAAGAACATTGTTGAAAACTTAAATAAATCAATGTCACAAAGTTTTTATTACTTTATTTTGTTTCTGTTTATTGGCTTGTATGTGTGCTCTTGATAAGTACATGTGCTATAAACACCCGCAGACGTCCGTAACTGTTGTGTATAAAGGTTTGCTGCAGAATTGTGTGTCTTGTCACACACAGCTGAGTGTTTGTGTGTTTTGGGGATTTCAGATCACTCGACGTTACGCTGAGTTCTCTTCGGCCATCGTCAGCATCAACCAAACATTTCCTAACGAGAGGACCAACGCTCTGCTGGGCCAGCTGCAGGTAACACACACACACACACACACACACACACACACACACACACACACACACACCTTTACCCACTCCCTTTAGTGATTATTGTTCCCCAAAAGTTTTCTGTGTTTTTGCCTTTTTGACCCAAACAGGAAGTATAGACTGAAGTGAAAGATAAATTTTCACAATAAAACAAAAAGCTGGACTTCAGTGATTAATTTCTTCTGCATTATTTTCCTTCACAAACGTGTTTGACTTGTTAGAAATGTGTATATAATATTTTTTTTCAGGCTGAGGTAGAAAACTTTGTGCTGAAAATGGCGGCAGAGTTTCCCTCCAGAAGAGACCAACTCATCTTCCTCATCAACAACTATGACATGATGCTCAGCGTTCTCATGGTGAGTCCGGTGAACAAGGAAAGAAAAATGCTTTCTTATATAACTGACATGTTTCTCATCTCATGTCTGCTTTGGGTATTTTAAAGAAAAAAGGAGAATTTTTGATTTCCCCCTTAATCTAATCCGCTGGGTGTCTTTCCTGTTGTTGTCCAGGAGAGGGCAGCAGACGACAGCAAGGAGGTGGAAGGATTCCAGCAGCTGCTTCTGGCCAGAACACAGGTGGTTTTAATAAGAATCATCTTCTCTCAACATTCCTCTGATATTTCAGCAATATGTGTCACATTTTACTAACACATTATAGAACTGTTCATTTAATGATGGTTTTGAGCATTTATCAATATAGCTTAACATTTTATTTATAATTATCAGCCTTTTTATGTTTAAATTATAAAAGTAACTCAAGACTGTTGCTCCTGTTTTGATTGAGATTTTAAGGCAGCTTTATTTTTTTAAACAATTTTATCCATTTTATGTCACTTTGTAGCAGTAGAAAATATATATGCCTTATATTGTCTTTTAAAATGTCTAAAATCATGGTAAAAACTAAAGTACAGCTTTTTTCAGGTATCAGCATGTAATAAAAAACATTGTTTTTTACATGGGCTTAAAATGAGCAGTAAAACATTAAGATTTAGAACATGTGATTTTTCTTTTTACTAAACTAAAATTAAGCCTAAAAGCAGAAACTGTGTGACGTAGTTGTATTAAATATAGCATTTATTAAAACTCTAAGAGGAATTTTCAGTTCAAAACAAACTGGAGTAAAAGTAAATATGTAAGAGTACCACAGCCAGAGGAGCTGTTGCAGTTTGTCTGGAGTCCAGTAGGGGGCCTAAACAAAAAAGGAAAAGCCTCCTTAAAACCTGACAGTTTTATTTATTGTTGTTCTGCAATAAATGGTTATATATGTACCTGTTTAACAAATGTCAGCTTCTTTAAATGTTATACCCTGATATGTAGAGTTTACAACCAAAAGTTGGAGTTTTTACATTGATTGTATTTCATTGTTCACCGAGGATCAAGTTAAAACTATAAGAACAGCTTAATCCAAACAACTCGTCATATCTCGATGCAACTTCAAAACAGTTTGATCTTTCTCCTAAAAGAACTGACACTTGAAGGTTTTCTCTCAATCCCGTCCCTCCAGGAGTTTATCGAGGAGATCCTGTCTCCCCCCTTTGGAGGGATGATCGCCTTTGTGAAGGAGGCCGAGGCGCTGCTGGAGAAAGGGCAGCTGGATCGACTGAAGAATGAGGAAGGTGAGAAACAAGCTGCTGCTGACAGAGAAGCAAACCATGCTGGAACCTGCAGCCCCACCCAGAAACAGAAATACCTTTCACTTTACACAAGTTGTGTGTGAGGAGACACCTGAGAGACACCGAGGGGAAAATACGAAATCATTGATTTTTACAGCTCTTGAAGCTAAAACTTTAACAATATCCACAATAACTTCACCTTGAACTTTCTTGTAAACTCAATTTTACAGTCCTGTAAAATCATCTTGTAATCCTTTATTTGTCCCTCAGTGGGGAAATTCCAATGTTTCAGCAGCACAGTGAAAAGCAAATAGAAGCACACAATAAAAACTGCATCAATAATAAAAAATATAAATGAAACACTATACGCTGATGGATGTAGATCCTAAAATATACAAAGTGGAACTGTACAAACTGTGCTTTTTATTTGTGCAAAAACGTGCAACGTTCAGGAATCTGCAAAGAACAGCAGGAGAGTAAAGGTTTGTTGGGAGCACAGTCCAAGATGTTGCTCCTCTGTGCAGCCTGTTTGAATTGAGTTTATTATGAATTATAATTAAGTCTCCATGAGTTTGCACTGAGAGAAGGAGCTTCCAATAAAGCTGTAATGTCTGTAGTAGTCTGAATGTGACCACAGTACAATACAGAATGTCTAATTTGATCATTTCTTATTCTGAATATAACCTTTTTTGAGTTTAGGCATCAGTAATATTGTTTACACTGCAGTGTCTTCAAAATAAAGTCTTAAAAGTCTCCTTAAGTTAAACATTTTTCAGACCTTTAAGCTCCTTGGACAGAAAAAGCAGTTTAACAACATTTCTTTATTTCTGAAATTCACAGCTTCATGTTTAGTGAGAGTTTGTTTTACTTTATTGGAAATCTTCTAATCAGTAGCCATTGATAACTTGTTTGTTAGTTTCTTTATTTCTAGTAAACATTTCTGACCATCCAACCACAGCTTAGTTTCATTTCACCCTTCAGTTTTGTTTTACAGCACACTGAGCCACTTCCTCCTTCGGCTTTCTGCTGTCCCTGCAGGTTTAATTATGCATGACCGAATGCACAGAATCGCCACTTCAGCTTCACACATCCGTTTTCTTTCGTATGTGTCCCCCCCCCCCACACACACACCACCACCATCACCACTTCACACCTACTGTTTCTTTTTCCTCCATATAAAAGCCCCCAGGAAACAGAGAAAAGCACGATGTGAATCAGAACAAAGGTCTAAACTAAACTGAACTGAGGGTGTGTTCTGTTCACTGCAAGACCTGTGACTATACATTAAATATATATGTGTGTGTGTGTGTGTGTGTGTGTGTTTGCAGCTCGCATCACTCAGCTGGTTCGAGGGTTTTCCGGTACGTGGAAGCAGTCGGTGGAGTCGATGAGTCAAGACGTCATGAGGTCCTTCACCAACTTCAAAAACGGGACCAGCATCATACAGGTGAGTCAGTCAGCAGGTGTGTGTGGCACAAACACACACCTCAGTCTGTTTCCTCTGCTGCAACCTTCACATAATCCCTCTCCGGCACTGAATCATGTCAGAATAAAAGCCTAGTAGAGCCTAGAGTATTTCCTGTTGGGACAATAACTGATGGAGGACAGAGAAAGATGACGAACAAAACAAAGTTTTCTCAGCTCTTATAAAACTTCATGTCAACACAAAGACACTCCCAGAAGGAATAATTTCACTAAATAAAAGAACAACTTGACTAGAAGATAACAAAAAAACACACAGGCTTTTTTATTTTTTATTAGCCGAAGGCAAGGATGGAGAGGTAATGTTTCTGTACTGTTAGCAAAATATCATGAACCACCGGATAGATTTTAACGAAACATTTAGATGTACATCCAGTTAACTTTAGTCTGCTGAAAGTCATTCACAACTCAAACTCAGAGCGCCAACAGCTCATCCAAGATTATATAAGATCTCTTTATTTTCAAGGTTTGATCTTTATTTCTCAACATAAGATGATCTGAGTGTAAAACTGGTTTGAAAGCTGGCGGGTGATATGCATTCCTGTAAGAAACGGTTGGCCTTTATTATTTTCTTCAATACTTTCGCCACTGTGAGCCCCCAAAACAGGTTAAATTATAAATTATTTGCCACAAATTCACTTCTACAAGGAATAAACAGCCTCATTTTACTGTTACTTATTTTATATTAAAATGTGTTACAGGAAGATGATGGTTTTGATGGAGCTGTTTTCAAAATAAAAAAACAAAATGCACATTATAAATAAATTTGTCACGAATGGTTTTAGGAAAAGCAACGTGTGCAGGTTTTTTTTTTTTTTTTATTCTTTACGTACATCCTGTTCTTTGAGCGGTTTCCCCTGAAGCAGGGATGCAGAACATTTAGGCCTTCGAGACGAACACGAAGCGTCTTCCACCTTCCTGTAGGTGGAGGTGAGGGATGCACAGTCATATCGCAACTCTGGTTTTTTTAACTTGGCTCTGCAGGGCGCCCTGACTCAACTCATCCAATACTATCACGGCTTTCACAAGATCCTGAACCAGCCGACGTTCCGCAGCCTGGCCGTCCGCTCCGAGCTCATCAACCTCCACCACCTCATGGTCGAGGTCAAGAAGCACAAACCCAACTTCTAACGACGAGACTCTGAAGTGAAACCTGGAAAAGATGATCCCCCTCCTCCCTGAGCTTGCCTCCTTCAGACTCATCAGCTCGAAAAACAATTTTCCTCCACGAGTTGTGGAAAAAGTTGTATGACGGGTTAGTGAGGAGGTGGCTTCCATATTAGATCTGTTTATCTATGAAACAAAACTGGAATCACTTTACTGTGACAAGTTGTTCCTCTGAACATGACCAAACGGTCACAGAGTAAATACGAGCTGGAAGGAAGGCTTCCTCACATGGAGCCACCGGACTTTAATGTTTGTTAGAGGTGCTTGCATGAAAATCACTTTCCAGTATCCTGTTACTTCAACCAGGAGGTTTAACTTATTAGATCACATTTGAGATAAATAAAATCTGATTGTATATTTTCCTCACAAATTAATAAAGTCCACTTCTTGAGCAAAAGGCAACAGGAAACACTGAAAGAACTTTCCTGTAACAGCAACTCCTCAGATTTGGGATGTGTATTTGTACGTGAAAGTGTTGTCTCTCGTTTTTAGCTGAAGGAAACATGCGTGTTTATGATTTATATCACTGCTCTAATGAGACAGAAGCTCCTGCAGACTACTTGAAACCCTGAACTCAGCAGAAGAGGCGACACCGACCATTAAAGGCGGCCATTTTTCTTTTTGTCAACAAATTCAGTGTTTCAGTTCAAACCATCCACCAGCATTTCAGACGGACTTCCTTTCTTTGTTTGGACGTTTCCTCTTTGAGCTTGTTTCCCGCAGAAACCATTAACCTTTAGGGGAAAACCACTAATAATAAAAAAAGAAACAGATCTTTGCAGTTTCTGATCAGAGAGGAGGTTTGAGCAGATCCATCATCCTCTGCTGAAAGCTTGAGGCAGAATGGTTGTTTGATTTAGCAGTGAAGCTCTTTATCATAGAAGAATAACATTTACTGATATTGTGGACAAAAAGGAAGATGCTGGTTTAAAAGCTGCACTCCTTTAATGTGAAACAAAGTGATGGAGCGAGTGATTCCAGGTAATCTGTGCCAGCTGTACGGAGTTCATTGTGTTGTATTTCTTTGTGAAAATTCATTAATGAAGTCATTCCTGTGTAAAATAACATTCTATGGAATTAAAATGGAAATAATTGAAAAACAGCACATTTGTGTTCACTTGTTTTGATTGAACTCTTTATTAAATTATTTAAATAAAATGTTTTTTACACCAAAAAATATCTCTGCTACCAAATATTCAACATCAGGTGGAGCTATAATAAATTATTCCACACAATCAACTTTTAGTTTAGGTTTTTTTTTGTCTCAGATAAGGCTTAAAACTTATATTTATGTGGATCAATTAACTAAACAACTGCTTTGGGAAGTTTTTAAAGTTTTACACACATTGAGTCAAATAGATTGCACTGATGTCTAAAAGGCAAATCTTTTCTGTCCTGTCATTTTCAGAATAATAAAAACATTTAATATATTTGCTTGGATGGCTGTTAAATTTACTGTTTTAAGGAAACCTGTTAGTTTTGTTAATCATTTGTTTATTTTTTTATTCATGCGCCATAGTGTTGCCAATTTTTTTTTTTCTACAGAATAAACCTGGCTGAATATTTGTTAAATGATGTTAATTGATTACTTATTTGTGTTTTACAAGTAAAAAGTAAATCAGATTTAAATGTAGAGATAAAGAGCTCCCTCTGTTTGCACCTACCATATGAACTTTACATCAGCGAAGAGAATTAGTCACATTTTTATGCATTTAAAGCTAAACTTGGAAAAAAAAAGTTGCTGTAGACAATTTAAATAAGGGCAGAAAAACTGAACAATGGCTCAAAGAAATTCAAACCGCAACAACCAGGTAACAACTGCTCAGGAAGCAAAACTCACAAAGATTTATCAACAGTTCAACTGAATGCCTGATCAATTATTTTCAGATGACTTAAAAACGATAAACTGTCATCAATAAGAATAACTACATGTTCTTGAACAGCAAAAATCCAACACTGGGACAAAGTTTTTTACAGAGATGCTTTCAGTTGGATGTTTCTGCAAATCCTAAACAGACAGATTGGGTTGCAGGAAATACTCGCAGCAGTAAGACCAATGATTGACTCCTCGGATTTAAATCCACGACAGACAAAGATTGTTCTGGTTTACAGAGCTGAACTCCTTCTGAACAGATACACGACTGCTTCATTACCAAACAATACACCACGAAGACCTTTTCATGAAACTATGATGTTAGAAACACTTTTTACTCTCATTGTATTGTAATAAATGGAGCCCAGCTGGTGACATGTGTGAAAAATATGTTCCTTCAGTTTATTAAACTGATCACAGGTTTGTAACATCTGTGCTCTGGGCTTGATTAAAGTGTGCCCACAAATTAACTAACAGATAGTATTTTTATTGGTAAATGGTAAATGAAGTGTTTTAGGTTCAGCTGCTAAACTTTAGCAGATTCTGTTTGCAGGATCAACGGCTGCTAAACCGACCATCGTTCAGTCAGAAACATGTATGTTCAACTAGAAAAGAGTCAACAAAAAGTTACAAACGTATAAGTTACAATGTATATATATATATATATATATATATACACACACACACACACACACACACACACACACACACTTTTCTAGTTGAACATACATGGTGTTTCTGACTGAACGATGGTCGGTTTAGCAGCCGTTGATCCAACAAACAGAATCTAAAGTTTAGCAGCTGAACCTAAAACACTCCATTTATTTGTTTTACAAAAATAAATAATGTCTGTTAGTTAATTTGGGGGCACAATTTAATCAAACTAAGAGCACAGATGTTACAAACCTGTGATCAGTTTAATAAACTGAAGGAACATCCCTCCACACACACACGGCACGAGCTGGGCTCCGTATCTTACTATACAATGAGTGTAAAAACTGATGAGTGTGTGTATTTTTTTTGGTAATGAAGCTGCTCATATTTATCAGAAGTCATTTGTGAGCCATTAAAACAGCACAAAGACCATCTCTACTGTTTGTCATGAGGCTCAAAAGGTTTCTGTAAATCTAAGGAATCAGTCATTCTTCCAAAGCTGCACCCGTTATTTCCTGCAACTCAAATCTGCAGATTTAAAAGTAAATTAGGAGTTTTTTGACAAATTGTTGCAGAATATTTGCAGGTTTCAAACATTCCTGGAAATGTATTTCTATTGAAATTTAAAGAGCTACAAAAAGTGTCAACCAAGAGTCTGTTTTCTGTTTTTGTAGTGACCAATATCAGATCTATAAAAACATTAAATGATTCCACACGTTACAATCAGCTGAGTCCACGGTCATAAAGTGCACGTTGCTTGATACACAGGTACTCTGTAGAAGAAACTGTCTCAGTGGAAACCGAGGGTTTGGAAACTCAAAACACAAACACAAATGATGAGAAGAGCTGAGCAGCTGCTTTTCGCTGCATCATCTGAAAAGACATCAGCGTGGGGATTAATACAGATACAAACAAGTGCTTTCCTCTCCAAACCTGAAGTTTTACAGTTTCATTTGGGTTTGGAGACTAAAACATGAGAATAAGACAAGCAAAAAGCTGATGTTAGCTTTTCATTTCCACTTGACTTTATAATAACAGATTTGTTTTATTTAAATAAAATGTATTTATTTGGGTACAAAAAGTGTTTTGGTCTTAAATCTAAGTTTAAAATAAAAACTTTGCAGTTATGATTTCTTTTTTGTTTGTTTTAAATCATGCATTTTCACCTTTTGGTACTTTTTCCTGTTGTTGTCGGGCTCTGAAGGTTGGGGAGTTTTCTGTGGGGCAGAATTAGATGTGAAGATGATGATGTAAATAAGAAATGATGCATATTAAATCCTACTTAAAGGAGAATACATGCAGAAAAACACTTTTTATACTCAAATAACGTGTCCAGTCTATTTGATATGAACTGATTTAGTTATTTGAAGCTGTACGACTCATTCTGATGTCTTTAACTTACTGATCGTACATTTTAACGAGCCAGAATAAGAAAAACAACTTGTGTAACATTTCATTGATCTGTTTTCTCACCTGTGACAGAGAGCTGCACGGTGCTGACAGCGTAACCGTTTTCGTCCAGAACTTTGTACGTTCCTTCATCGGAACTCATCAGCTTCTTTACGGTTAACTGCTCGAGCAGAGGGTGTTTCTCCAGACGCTCGCTGTTTTTATCCCCCCTCTCCCAGAGGTCCAGCCACTCGGAGCTGTTCCTGCGGAGAGAAACAAACAAAAAAAAGCTCTTTAAAACATAAATCAGGAAACTGGTGTCTGTTTGTTGAAGGAGAGCAAGTGGAAGCATCTGTAGTGTTAGCAAAATATCTCATGAACCACTGAGGGAGTTTCATTGAAACTCTCAGAAACTAATCATCGGAGGAACATCTACAACTGATACAAGATGGCCGCCACAGCTAAGTGAGCTTAGCGAACACAAAGCAGGCTGTAACTCTGTTAGTTTTCCATATATTGAACCTAAATGTGGCGTGGTAGCAGCTGAGACTGATCCCCAACAGATAAACAAGCACTAACTGGTTAAGAGAAATCTGATTTTAAAACCTACCTATCAACCATCAGCTGTGTATGGCTGTTAGCAAAATATCTCATAAACCACTGGACAGATTCTACTCTTGGGGTTTGTTTACAACTTATTGTTCAAGATGGCCGCTACAGCCTGAATTACCTTAGAAAACACAGAAACTGCTTTAACTCAGCCTATTTTACAGCTCTTGTGCTGTAATATCACCACATGCTTCAAGCATGATGTCAGCCATCGTGTGTCATGAACACACGTTTCAAACAGCTTTGACACATTTATTATTATTATTATCCTAGTTATGCCAGAATTCCCCTGAATTATGAAAATGTTTTTGAAGGCACGTCCTCGTCACCGTGTCTGATGTGCCGTTTATAACAAAACAAAACCAAAAGGCCAACAAAAACATTTAAATTATATGTCCCAACAATGGATTAGCTTAACCTGTTTCCAAAATACAGATTCTGATGCAGTATCCTCATCCTGAACGGCAGAAATAAGGGTTTAATTTTACGTTTAGACATTGGAGAGTTCTGCTGTGTAAGTGAGTCAAAACTTGATGTTGTTTTTAGAGAAAAAGGTGCATTTTTATTCTTTCTAAATGCCCTTTGGGAGGAAAAACCTGCAGATTAGAAGCATGAAAGGAGGAGGAGAGACAGAGAACACACACAAGGGGTGAAAGAGAAGAATATAAAAACAAAATAAAAGCCAGGAAGGCTCCACTAATGTCTCAGCTCATAGGTGGTTTCAAATTTTAAAAAGTGGTAGTTTTCATTTTTAATTGTTAGTTTTATTAAATCGATATTTTGAAGATGAGCGGTTTACCTTCTCTGGAAGACGACTGTAAAAGAGCGGCGTGTGCGGAGCTCCAAAACAAAGTCTTCACCCGGATGACGTGAATCCCAGGATTTATTGTCTGAAAGGAATAAAGAAGCAGGAATCAGTAAACACTGCGTGAGAGGGAAACGACAGTTTGAACAGGGACTGTGCTTTAATATGAAACGTTCAAAAAAAAAGCAAACCCTTTGGTGAGAGGAGTTAAAAAGTATTTAAATAGAAGGGAATAAATCAATAGAGTAAATAAGCCACAAGGACGGGAGATGAGGAAACTCATGAGGGAAATAAAAATGAGAAGGACAAAACAGAAATGATAAGAATAATCTAATGAAGGAGGTTTGATTAAAGAGATGAAAACTGTAGAGTCAAAATATGCTGGGATGAGAAAATAGAAAAAACAGTTTAGAAATGTGAAACATTTATCTTTAATGTGATTTAAAATGAGAAACACTAAGAAAGGAAGGACTGAGAAGTTATCCTCACCGGTCACAATCAGCTTGACGCTCTGAACCGGGACCCGGACCTTCTTGGACCTCGCGTCGTCCACCACCACGAAGCTCTCGTATCGCCCCGTGTCTTCAATCTGAACGTCGTTGATGATCAGAGAACAATCCCCGGAGCCGAGCTTCTCCTGAGGCACCTCCAGCCGGCCGCGGTACTCCTCCGCCTGCCACCTGTCCTCGCCGTGCCGCTCGAAGACGGTAACCGGCGTAGACACCCACTGGACGTGGCAGTCCGAAGGGCCCGCCCCGGCCTGGCTGGACTTCCAGCTGCAGGGAAGCACTGCCTGGCTCCCCACCGTGGACATGATGGAGAGGGGGAGGGCGCCAGAGGGCAGAGCAGAGTCGTCTGAAAAAACGACGGGGATACGTCTTCATCTGCTCAAATGTCTTTTTATGAGACAAGTTTCAACACTTCTTTCATTACAGCTGTTGTTACAACATAAAAAGATAATAACATGCATTTATTTAGATCCAAGTTGGGTTATTACTCCTGTTTAAGCTCTATTTTCAGTATTTTTTGTAAAACAGTCATAAATAAGATTATCAAAAAGCAGCTCTTACTGCTGAAGTAACCTGTTTAACTCTTTTACTTGTGACTATTTGTGACATTTACTGTTGATGCTGGTGACTACTCTGAGTATTTACCATTTGTTTGACTTGGTAAAATGTTTTCAAAAAGCTACTCCTGATATTTGAGAAGCTGAAATCATTAAATATTTGCTATCTGGACCTAAAAATGTTAACATTGTTCAGTTTTAGTAGCGTTCACTGTGTGTAGCTAATTTGTAGTTCTTTCTTTATTGTGTTTTGTTCTGTTCCTTATTAGTATTTTTTGGTTTTTAGAAAACTACTGAAACCTATTTCCACTAAGTTTGACTCTTTCAAAATTTTCTAAGTCATATTTTTTAAATAGTACTTAAAAATTATGACTTAGCATCTCAGAATTATGATGCATTTCATAATTAAAGGATCCTAATTTGCAATTTTAAGATGGTATCACATAAATATAAGATACTAAGACATGATTTTGAGATAATATCCTATAATTATGACCTAGAATATCCTTTATTTTTCTTCAGAGAGATGAAAATGGGCTTCATTTGGACAGAGAAGCAAAAATAAAAACATTTCCTCTTGCTTTTCTCCTCCAAGTGGACGTTCAAGAACTTATAGTCCTTCTCTTAATTATTCCAGAAAGTTTGAGAACAGCTGAAGTTTAACCTGATCACTGACTGGAAGGACGGAAATTAATCATTTAAATAAAATCACTGATAACAGAAATACTCACCAACTAAACATCCAGCAAGGAAACACTGCAGAAGTATGAAAAGCCTAAAAAGGAAATAAATTACAAACACACAAGGGGAAAAACACCACATTAAATATAAATAAATGCTGCAATTTGTGCTAATTTTCAGGGTATAATTTGTGGGATACATTTGTCGTTATCCCTTTACCAGTACATGTTTTAATAAATAAGTAAAAAAAATAAACAGACTGTCTAATTTAATTTTCAGTGAGTATTTGTTTGACCTAAAGTTTATAAAACTTGCTGTAGTTTTAGCTTTTCCTGCACATAAAATCAAACAGGGGTTTGGGGTGGGGCGGGAAGGGACTTGGTGTTGGGCTCCAATTTGAAATAATAATCAGGAGTCATGTTGGAGAAATGAAACCAACTGGCTCCCAGCAGAAAGTCCTGATGAAGAGGATGAAGAGGATCTGTTTAGTTTCATGAAAAACGAAACTGCTGCAGAATCAGGCGCAAAAATAAAAGATATGTTCTTACCATAGTCGTGTTTTCATCGTGTCACTTATTGGAAGCTCAGTTCTCTCTTCGTCTCTGTCCTCTTGCACCCCTGTGAGTGTGTGTGAGTCTGAGTGAGTGTGAGTGTGTTTACTTCAGCTGATATCATTCAACTAAAGCCTCAACTTCCTGTATTATGCGCCTTCACAATAAAAGCACCAAAAACGGTAAACCTCTGTTTTTGTGTGTGTGTGTGTGTGTTGTTCCCACTTCTTCGGTTTCTAATTTGTTAATTTTTTGTTTTGTTTTGTTTTCAAACAAGCCTCTTTTGTTTTTCAGGTTTTGCGGGTTTATGTTGAATTTTCCCAACATTTAAATGATGACCTTTAATTTGAACAAGGTGAGAGCAGGACAGGAGAAAGCAGCCGAACAGAACAAGGCAGCATTTTATCTGAAGCCCTCCTTTTTTTATCCCCCTGCATTCCTACAAAGTTGTAGCCACGTGAAGGTCATAAAATGTTGATGTAACTGAGGCCTCCGGATTATCAGAGGTTTGGTTACAGTGACAGAGAACATCTATCACATGGAGTCAGCGTCTGTCTGAGAATGTGATGTTTTGTCTACTCCTGCCTTGGAGATAACTGAGATACCTGCAACTCTCTCAGGAGAGATCAGGAGAGCAAACCATGCACAACTAGGATTGTCCAAAATAATAATAAATATTTGTTTAATTATAAGGTAAATAACACATCTAGACTGAGATTTGCTCAGTCTGATGTCTATTTATTTATTTCAAACTAAATTTACTTCAGAATAGACATTTAAATGTTTAAATGAAAGTGTTTTTGTCAATGTGAATACAACAAAACTGGAAAACAATCCTTGTAAAGTGTATTTTGTGTTCTTCTTTTTGTATAACTACAGCTTTTTTCTTTTGCTTCTGTTTATATGCATCATAGGGTTACGCATACAAATACAAATTTGCAATAAAGATTAAAGGCCGTACTTGTGTACCTGAATGCAAATCGCCCAACACTTTTCATTTCAGAGATGGACTCTCAGCTACTACTATCAGATTTTAGCTCAGTATCTGTAACACTGGCTGAATTAGAGCCATTTTTGTGTTGGTTAATGTCGATTAGCTGTGGCAGCCATCTTGATTCAGGCTGAGTCCAAATGTTAATCAGTTGTAGACGTACAATGTGTGATTACTTTCTGAAAGTTTCATTAAAACTTGACCAGTAGTTCATGAGATATTTTGCTAACAGACCGAGTTGACTCCACGTTGACAACATTTTAAACAAAGATCTTGCATAAGAACATGTGTCAGGAATCAGTCTCAGCTACTACCACACCAGCTGAGTTACTGACATCTGTTGGCTCTGGCGGCCATCTTGAACCGGACTGTTATTCAGTTGCAGATGTCCATCCAAGTTTCATTAGCAGGCGACACACACTCATGCAGACACGAGCAAAAACAGAACACAGAAAGGACAGTAGTTTTATTTTGAAGGCCTGGAAGGGTTTCAGTTCTGCAAAGCATGAACAGCCTGAAGTTCCTCTGCTGCAGAATCGAAACCTACTGCGCCTCAGAGGCAGAGTGGACTGAGAATGTGCTGAAGTCAGGAGGGAAACTCAAACATTTTCCGTTTTCTCCTGAAACAGAGGCGTGTTTGTGGTTGTTGTTTTGTTTGTTTTTTCTTCTTTTCATTTAAATCAAAGACCCCGCTGTATTTTCCTCCCAGTTAAATGTCAATCAACCCAGACTGTCAAACAGCCAGGCAGCAACCTGCAGACCTGTGTGACATCATGTCAGCTCACACTTGGATTGTCCTTTTTATTTGTAAGTTACTTACTTCTTATTTGGCTGATTTACACAGAACTCTAAGCAGTTTGTGTGGAGCATCAGGGGGTAGGATGTAACTCTATAAGCTCATATTTTGTTTCTTAGTGGTTTGCTTGTCATGATCATGTGGTTGTTGTAGAAACAGACTAAACTGAGCAGGTCAGTGACATGCAGAAGATGAGATATCTGGACTGGATCTTATAAGTTTAGGTCTAATATGATGCAATTCAGAGTTTACTTCAGTGTGGCTGGTCATAGTTGATCGTTTACCAACAGCAGATTTTAGGATGAACTATTGTAGAGCAGTGCTTCGCAAACTTTTCAGCTTCTGACACATAAAATAACAGCGACAAAGGTGTGTGACCCCATCTGTTGGCTGTTTAAACATCCAAAAAATGCTAATGACTCTATTAAATAAGGACATAATGACAACACAAACAATCTGAACATCCATTATGCTATTTTTTTAATCAGTTTATGGACTTGTATTTCAAGTTTTTGTAACAAATATTGTGCAAACATAGCATAAAAACTAAGTTTTTTTATTGTAAGTTAATATCTGGAGATTATCTAAGGACCCCTACTTGGTGTTGAGTGACCCACACTGGGATCCCGACCCCAACTTTGGGACTCATTGCTGTGGAGACTCAGAATGTAAAAAGACAATAAGCATGTCATGTATATCAGATATCAGATAGCTGATGATCCTCTGTGCTCCATTCGCCTCAGGTGCTGCTGGATGTCACCTGTCATCCTCCTCACCTGCTCCCCGCTCCCCCCAGGCGGTCCACCTGGGACAGAACGTCTCTCTGACCTGCAACATTTCGTCCAGCCTGGAGATCACTTGGTACCTGCTGCGTTCGGACCAGCTGCTGCCCCTCCTCAGAGTTACACCGAGCAAACTCAAAGGAAAAGAACCTGTAGCTAAGTTTTACTCTGTAAACAGCAGTCACGTCAGCTGGACCAGAGACCCGGACAACAAGCTGTTCAGTCTGGAGATCCTGGCCGTGGAGGAGGACGATGCTGGGCTGTACTTCTGCTCTGGCTGGTGTGGCTCTGATGTGTGTGTTGACAAAGGCATCCACCTGAAAGTGAAGGGTAAGAATTAATATCAATATATCTGCTTTAAGTTTTTGATGGGTTCAGGCTGTTTTTTCCTTTTCCTCAGAATTATGAAGGTTTTCAAAGTGTCAGGTTTTGTTTTGGCGGTGTGTTTCTTTTTGTATTTCGTGTCTTGTTTTCTGGTTTCTTTTGGTTTATTATTTTCCTGTTTGTTGCCTGTTTATCATCATCCACTTGTCCTCAGTCAGTGCTTGGCTTCCTGCCACGCCCATCTTCACCTGTTCCTAATTATAGTCTCTCACTTGTGCCCACTTCCCCTAATTACCCTCAGCTTTAAAACCTGCTCATTTTCTCCACTTCCTCTCTGGTTCATTGTCTCTAGTCTCCCATTGTTCTCATTCCTTGCCTCGCCTTTTTGTATTCCTTTTGTTACGTTTAGTTTTGCTGCCCCGTCAGCTTTTTGTTTAAAACTAAATTCTTATTTGTGCTATAATGAGTCTGCGCGTTGGGCTCGCCACTCCCTCCGCCCGTCCTGACACAAAGATAGAGTTGTTCTAATAGCACACAAATACAGAACCAAAATCTTTTGAGCAAATATTTCAGCAGAGTATTCATACATTTTTATTAAATGTTACACTTTATATAAACCATAATGAGTCACATTGTTTTGACCACCTGATAAGTAAAGCTCGTCTTGCTACAACATATTATAACTTAAAATTTGGTGTTTATTTATGTACATTTGTCTCTAATCCCAACCTTACAGTTTCTCTTTGAGCTGTTTTCTTTCCCCAGCCTGTAAAGTCTTACAGTTTATATATAATACACTCAAAAATCCACATTAAGGGTAGTCCTGTCCCCATTCTGTCCTGATCATCTGTAGATATTTCGTCTTTACTACTTCCTATAACACAAAGAACCAAAAATAAGTAAGATGAACAACTAAAACAAGCCAAGATTTCAGTTCTTATTAAAACGTGTATTTGGTCTCAACACTGAAAAACCTTTTTCATCCGTTTTTTCAATCACATCTTGTTGGGTCCAGAAAAAAATAATGTTTTTAATGGGAATGCATTTTTAAAAAAATATTATTTAGATTATTTGATTAGTTAGTTGTCTTTGTGAAGAAGGGGAATTTATGAGCTGGAAAAAATAACATTTTATGATTCAGTGTATTTAAAATAATCAGAATAGATGAGTCGGCAGAATAGTTATTGCTGAATGCAGAAAGGTCTGATGTTTCTACTTTACTCTGTTCGGTAAAGTTGGCTTACATGTTTTTTATTATTATTAATATTATTCAAGAAATAAAGGCGTGTATCTCATATATTTTTCAGCAGCTTGTTTTGAGTCAGTCCTTCTATTTTTTTCCACCAAAACACACAAAAACAACATTTTAAACAAAAAAAAAATGCAACCAACACCCTCAGCAGTTTCTGCATCTTCAGCCTGACATCTGTGGTGGTTTTGGAAATTTTAATCTCCAACAACAGTCAACGGTTTCAACAAAGCTTAATTAGTTTTCCAATCTTTTGTTTTTCCATTTCTAAAGTAACCCTGACAAATGCATCGTCGTCTAAAAGTTCAGTTCTGAGTAATCAGAATCTGTTTTGATGAGATTCTCCTCATTTTGAAAACTGTGGTTTTAGTGATGATTGGTAGGATATAAATATATTTTCTTTTTACCACTTCATTTGTCCTTACAAAAAAATAACCTCTCATGAACTTTACTAAGCCAATGTTTGTGTGTGTGTGTGTGTGTGTGATACAGATTCTATGAATCATTCGTTGTATTTGTTTGTTGAAGAGTAAAATAATGAACATGTCCTTGGCCATTTCCAGTTTTTGTCTATATAAAAAAATAACTGCCCGCTGTTCATCTTAAAGTTTCAGCTTCTAAAAAACAACAGAAAATAAAACACAAAATAAAAATGTTAATTTAAAAATACAGCTCCTCTAATCTTACTGAATGCAATAACTTAGATATTTTATTTTGTTAACTGATTGGTGCTAAATTAGATGACCTGTGCTAGAATGAGCCATCATCATCATCCTCCTCCTCATCATCACTTCTGTTGGTACCCAGCTGGTTCTCCTGCAGGTTGGATCATCCATCAGGGACAGAGTTGGTGAGATGTGATGCTCAGCGCCAGATTTTCAGTAGCTGGTCCCAGATTATATCACCTCTAACCTTATATGGGGTTAATTATTTGCATGTTTTTGTTAAAGATTCATGAAATTCATGAAAGCATTTTGCTGTTTTCAGCAGCTTTTAGTTACATCTTAATGATCACAGGAGAACATCCTTCTGACTGGTTCATGCAACCACTTTCATCACAAAGGTCCCAGCAGCTAAAGCTGCTTTTTGCTGAAAAAGTGCATCTGTCGAAGATAAACTAATAAAAAAAAAGAATTGTTGGAAGAAGAGACACACTACGAGCTGACTTGTTCAGTAAATGGCATTACTGTGTTTCTTTATTTTCAATAAACATTCATTACTTTGGGCATGTAAGAACATTCGAGGTGATGCGTTTTACTCCTGTTTCTCACACAAAGGAACGCTGCAGGCGCCTGAATATCAGGTGCTCTTATCTTCATGCAAAACATCTCAAATTCTCAGAGGAATTTTCAGTTGCGATTCTCTGGAAGATGAAAATGAATTCTGAAACAATTAGAAAAGGTTCATCAACCATTTAGATCCTGTGGGATTTTATGACTTGTCCTTACATCTGCAAACCAAACGTATAATGTGTCAGTAATGAACTGTGGGTATTTTTGTGCTACTTGTTTCCAGGAGACGAGGAGGACTCTGCTGGAGGACAAAAGTGGCAGCCATGTTATAATCTGGGGATCTGCATCCTTCCTGCTTTACTCAGCCTCGGTTTTTTGGTGATAGTTGGATTCTACCTGTGCTCAGGTGTGTGTTTTTGGTTATTTCCTGTTCTCACTCTGCTTTTACACCACTTCACTTTTACACCACTTTACTTAGTGAGTCAGTAGAATGTGGGGATGTCCGATACGTCTGCTCAGATATGAAAATATTAAAACCTGTTCACCCCTCAGGCACCTCAGTACAGACAAACTCGTATTTATTTCTGTATAAAAGTTATAAAATACATTGGATAAGACTTTTTTTTTTTCTTATCTTGAGTCAGTTTGCAAAACATTTACTTGTAAATAAATATTTTAAAACAATGGTAATGCCACAGTATCTGTATGAGTACTTCTGTCTATGTACTTTTACTGCCATCTGATGGTAAACTCCTGGAATTGCAATACTCTAAAAAAATAACCTAAACATTAGTGATGTTCATATTCAGCTTTTCTAAAGACTGAAATTATTTCAAAGTTTATGTGATATTATAATTATCTTAAATACAAATGTGATATATTAATTTGTACTAAAGTCACAAATAGTTTAAGGAAACATCAATGTGAGAAAATTAAAATTGTGTGGATTTTATTTCTTGCCCAGTCCTCACGACATCACGGTATGTACCTTTAATTCTAACAGCTTTATGCTTTTACTTGATTAACATTTTGAGGAACATTTAGTGTATTTTTGCACAGTTGCTTTTCATTTGAGCAAACATTCGCAGTTCTTGTATTTTCTTGAAACACGTCTCTATTTGGTATCCAGGAAAAAACAAAACTATAGTTAGGATTATACGTATAAATAAGAATATTTACTCAAAACTAGTTTTAATGTGTTTGACCTGAATATTAAAGACCTTTTGAGTCTGAAAACAAGTCTTACCGGCCCACATTCAAATGATGTGGGCTGAAATACGAGATGTAACCAAAAACAACTTTACAGAGAAAAAGAGGAGGTCCTAAATGTCAAACTTTATGTCCGTGATCACTAGAAACTCAAAAGGAATATTCTGTATATTAAAGGAAAACTGTTTGAATAAAAGAATGAGGCTTTTTGGTGCTCACTTTATTTCATTCACACTTTTCCACCTTTAGATTAGAAAAGAAACGATGAGAAAGGACTAAAAGACACATCGTGTGCAAAAATGTTCTCCAGTAAGTTTACATAGTCATCATGTCAGACAGGTTTTCTAAATTTGCAGCAACTGCAAAAAACAAAAGTAATAAAGCTATGAAAAACATCAGACAAGTGTCATCATACCTCATAGCAACATTTCCATACAGCAAAAATAAAACTAAATCATATATTTTGCAACTTGACATGTTCGATATTTCTAAATAAAGTTTCACATGTAGTCGATTTATTTCATTCATCAAGTCAGCTCAGTTATGTGCACAAACTTTAATCACACCATTTAGATTTATTGTACAGATGGTGGCAAGACCTGCTTCCTGCTTCAATTTAAAAAGAAAATATTAGATATTATATTTTATAAATCAGCTTAGAGTCAGAGGACTGCAGACTGTTTTCTGTTTTCTCTGTTAAAACTGCTGCAGATGCATTTAGCAATTCCTCTTTTGCTACACAGATTCCCACTTCAGTAAAAGGTGGTTGAACACAGCTCATGTTTGGACTCTAGAATATAACAGCAATCTTTTATTTAAAGCAAATATAAGAGCAACGGAGTGAAATCCAATTATTTAACTTGATTAACAGAAATTATAGGAATGCTGTAAACTGTGGTTATTGCTTTTCCCCACATGCCCTTCACAGACAAAGACCTCATTTATATTATCCCAAAGCAAAAAAGTGTGATAATATTTCAGTAGTTTTTTTTAGTTTTAGCTAATATTATGTCTGAACATGTCCTCCTATATGCTGGAAGTTTGGCTCACGCCTGCTTCAGCAGCAGCCCGTAGGGACGGAGGGATTCCTGCACGATGGCTCTTGTCTGGACGTCGTTGCGGCCATCAGGGATGTACACCAACCAGATGTCTTCTCTATTACACGTCTTTCTATTTTTGGGGTTGATGCGGTTCTGGAGAAGCACTTTGTAATTTTTCCCGTCCACCTTGGACGTGAACGTCTTGCAGTACGTCTCCGCCATCTTGATGTCTGGTGTGGAGTACACCCCCCTGCCTCTTGTCTCCTCTCTGACTAAGGAGGCACAGCCGGCTTCCAGAAAACTCGGCTCATCGTTTGGTGGCCCATCATGGGAGAGGATGATGCCGAGAGAGCCATCCATTCTTTTCCCTTGGTAGGAGACGGGCCAGGCGTCATTTCCCGTCCCGAGCCAAGAATCGCCATCACTGTATTTCTGCAGGACTCGCAGGGCCACCCGGTTCCATCCGCAGGGCCGGATGTACTTCTCATTGCCACGCAGAAATTTCTTATCACCATCCTAGGGACCAGGAAAGGTGTTCACAGTTAAATCAAAAGCTACTTCAGAAAAATACAGACTATAAACCACAATTCCACTGAGTATTGTACATGTATAAAACTCAGAACAGTTCTTTCTTATGGTGAGCAAAATGTCTATTCTTTGACTATTTACCTATTTGTCAATCTTTATTACTCATTGAGTTTATGATTAAGGTGATGAATAGAAACTGTTTGATTTTTGACCCTAATCAGACCATTCAGTTTCAGACTTACACAACTCTTTGAAACCTGATCTGTTACATCAGACCTTCGTCACGTGACATGTTACCTAACCGAATAAACAAAGCATCATATCTGCTTACCCTAATGTTGGTGAAATCGTAGTCATACTGAGAATGGAAGAACTCCTGAGGATTGATCTTCACCGTGTGTTGAAGGCTCTCCCCAGAGCCATCAGCCAGTGCTAAAGGGGCGCTGTACATGTCCGCGTCTTCCTCCAGGGACATGGTTCCTATGCTCGGGTATTCCAGCTTTTTAAATCCCTCCTGCTTGTAAAACTCCCTGAGAGCTACAACGTTGACAAAATCTTGGGGGGTGAGCTGCGAGGCTCCACTTGTCGACTCGACTTTGCAGCCACAGAGAACTGACAGGGCCTCCAGGCACAGCTCCTGGTCCGGCATAGTGCTGAGAAGCAGTAGAGGAAAGCAGGAACAAAGATAGTCGTCTTATCCTTCAGAAAATGGTGGAAAAAACTCTTTTCAGTCCTTTAGCTGAGCTGAGTTCGATCCTTCTGTGGAAAACTGTCGAAAAGAAAACCCTGACTTCCTCCCTGCTTCGACTGGAACAAAATCTCCTTTTGGTTTCACTTTAGCTCCTTTCACTTTCACTCAGAGCCTTCCTGTAAATCAGCTCATCTCTGTGAGGGAGGCTGGGTGTGGAGGGGCTGGGGTCGTCTGCTACACTGCAGGATTTATCTGTTTCTAAAGGCATTTAGTTTTTATTTATGCAGCAGGTTTACCTGGCTGGACCAGCCATGAAGTAGCTCTTCTGACCTCTTTATAAAGTTACAAGAGCTTGTAACATCAGAGGAGAAATATCACCTATCAAAAAAATTATTGACACAATTGATTTTTCTAAACAATCATGCAAGAACTGATAAGAACAAGTAGATTTTTTTAGACTGTGCTGTTTTGATATTTAGCTAAATCATGTTGAACGTATTACAAACACAAATGAAGGCTATATGGACTTTATTTATCCTGGTAAAAATGTGTTATTAAGATTAAAAACCTCTTTTTCTAAAAGAGACCTGGCCAAAGCTAAAGGACGTGGAAATGTGTTTAAATGGACCAGGTCGGTACCAGGTACCACTCAGAAAACTGTTCAACTTTATTTACAAATGAACTAAAAGAAAGTATATATGTGCATTTATGTATAAAGAGCCTTTGTTAGTCTCTTTATTCTTGTTCATAAGGTTATTTTAATGTTGACTTCCGGTTCAGCTGAAATAAAGAAAACTTCAGCTATTGTCTTTTAGCATCTTTTCCAAACTATGTCAAGCAACATTTCATCAAATCCTTCAGGTAAAATAGTGACTCCACACCCAGCGTTTATCATTTATCTGTCTTTGGTTTCTCTTCAGGTAAACTGGTTTGTTGCTGCTGTAATCCAGCGAGCCAGGGATCCAGGTGTAAAGTTACAGAGGTCAGTAGTTACTCATTCTGAATGTCACATATTGACTTTATGCAACTATAAACAATTTTGATTTATTTAAAATAAAAAAGTAGCTCTTCTCTGTCATTATTATTATTATTAGTAGTATTAGGTTGAACTGTACACACTGTTTGCATCATTAAAACATTATCAATGTTAAAACTTTAGTGTTCAGGGTTGTTCTTTCTGTCATGATCCATACCTCATGACCACAGGTGAGTGTTGGAATGTAGACAAACCGGTAAACTGAGAACTTTGCCTTTTGGCTGAACTCCTTCTTCGCTACAGCTGCCACAGTTGTAGGAGGCCGAACCCAGAATGCAGGCACACACAAGGAGTTCGAAGAAACTGAAACTTAAATCACTAACAAGGCAGCAAAACAAAACTGTGGCATAGGATCAACAATGCTCTGCTGAGGTGGAGCTGGACAGAGACTGAGTATCTAGGACTGAGGAGATGAGGAGATGGAGAACACCTGAGCTGAATGGGAAACGGCAACAGGTGAGAGTGGGTGAGGCAGGCTGAGTGAAAACACAGGAATCACAATAAAATCACAGGGAACAGAACTGAACACAGTCATCAAAACCTAACACAATAGATCAGAAAAAGACTCAAGTGCCCAGACAACTACAGACCAGACTAATGTCCTCGTTACTGCAGACGAGGCCTGACCCGTCGATCCGTCTCCTGCTCCATCCTGCCATCACTCCTTATGCTTGAGTTAATTTCACCCCGAACACGATGGGAGCATTCCATCTTTTTCCAGCTGAGAACCATGGCGTCAGACTAAAAGGAGCTGCAAAAAGCAGAAGTTAGACCCTGTTCCAACCTGCTTGCAAAAAATACCTGTTCAGTCCCCACAAAATGGAGGCTTAAACATGAACTTCAGAAGGAAAAACGAAGAACATCACAGTTTCAATCAGGCCTTTGGACCACAGTTGGTTCTCAGGCTTAAATATAATCTCCTCATGTTTGTTTACCAGTAACATGAACTTACAAGATAATCTGATTTCTGTCTCTACAGGAAGAGTCTTTGCATTATTCCAGTCTGAAGCATCCAGACAAGCCTCGTCCGATTGGCAGAGAACGACCCAGGTTTACTGAAGACATGGTCACATATTCAGCAGTGACCAGTCGCAGGAACTGAAATGGATCACAAGACCAGAGATCAGGTTTTAGTTGTTGTTTCTGTCTCTCAGCTCACAGATTCAGCAAGGATGACTGTTTTACCGTTGGATTCAAATTTTGCTGTTACTTTTGAGATCAGTTCCTATTAAGATGTTGTTTATTTTTGGCTTTTTTTATGACTGCATTTCAGTTTTTTTCTCCTTTACATAAACCTATTCCTCAGTAATATTTTAAGATTTTTCTTTTTATCAAAACATTTTAAACGATGCCTGCTGTAGAAATGATGCTTCACTTTGCTTCTCATTTTAAACCAACAACTATTCTGCTGCTCAACAGAAGAATGTAAATGTTTAATGAACTCAAAGACTTTTTTCTGTTTCTGAAGAGATGTGCAGGACCCACGTCTTTAAACTCCTGTTGAATAATGTGATCAGATGTCCGAATGTATTTTTCTTTCTTTGTCATTTTTTTTAAATAAAGTGATTCTGTCATGGATTTAAGTTGTCTTGTGTTTATTGTTTGGCTTTGGTTCTTAGTGCTTTGTTTTCAGTTTTCTAGGGTTATGTTTTTATGTTTCTGATTCATGTTTCAGTTTGGGTTTTTAGTTTCTGTTAGTCGTCTTTATGTTTAGTTTGGTCTTAGTTCTGTCATTATTCACTTCTCCTCAGTTTATCTCTTGTTTGCCTGCCACACCTGTCTACACCTGTCCCGAGTTTTCTAATCACTCACCTGTGCTCACTTCCCCTGATTACCCCCGTCTTTAAAACCTGGTCACTTTCTCCACTTCCTCACTGGTTCATTCAGTCTGTCTGCAGTTTTCGCCCTTGTGTTCCCTTGCTCAGCCACGTTCTGCTCCTTGGTTTTTGCTGCTATGTCAGACTCTTGTTTTCTTTTATTTAATAAATCAGTTTTCTTGTTTAAGATGAGTCTGCATTCTGGGTTTTGACAGATTCTAGGCTCAAAAAGGAGTGGTCCTGTGGTACACAGGTGACTTTATTATTTCACATGTTTTGTTTCTTGCCAGTTTGTTGGTTAAGGGATCCAGAGTTAGTAACTTTAATAAAGATGCTTGACAAAGACAAAAGAAAGCAAAGGGAAAGTTAGAAATGGACTTGAATCAGAAGACTGCACATTTGGTTGCAGGTGTGATGATGACAGAGGAATAAACAACATTGTTGTGGTTCTGGTTTGGTGGAGGAGAGCTGGGTCTCTCCCTCCAGTTCTGTTGGCCCAGAGAAGCGTAGTGGATCATCTCCTCCTGCTGGGACGGACTCTCAAACACTTCATAATCTGCAGGCAGAAAAAAGCATTGAATCAGTTCACTTTAGAGTAGATCTGGCTCATTATCAAACATATTTATTTATTTTTTCTTACCAATTTGAGGTCTGGATGTTATCCACAGTTGCTGCTCTGAGTCTTCTTGTTGTTTAGTTGCTGCAGAGCACAGAACATGCTTCACTGCTCAGTGGAAAGATGTTTATCATAAACCCAAGTGGTGTCAAACCTTTTTGAAACTCAGACTGAAAACAGAACTTCAGATTAAATGAACTGCAGCTGTAGCGCTCTCTAGTGGACATAATCAGTGTTACTGTAATATTCTAAGCTTTTACTGTGCAGTTTATCTTTACTGATCTCCTAACACACACCTGAGAGAACAAAACAATTCTCAAAGAATTTACAGAAGAAAAGACTAGCATAAAAGGAAAAAGCACCCTACAAAGCACTAAGTAAGAATAAATGAGAAAGGAAATTCATGAACTGAATAAAAAACGTGTATGACCAACAGATTTTACAAGAAAGAAGTATTAAGGCTTCAGTTTTCAGACACATCATGTTTGTTTGTCTCCGTGTGACCCTGTGATGGACTGGCTTCCTGTCCAGTGTGTCCCCATCTCTCACTCAAGGCACCTGAACAGGATCGAGTCAATGGCTGAATGGATAATAATATATAACCTTTTTCTTTTTGTTTTACCTGCGTTTTTGTATTTCTTCCTTTTTCTGATGCACTTCATGCTGGTGAGTAAAACACAGGCAGCAACCATCAGGACAGTCATCATCCCAAAACCAAAGACAGAGAGCAGCAGCAGAGCTGAAACCAAGCAAAGAAACACATGTTAACATCTGTGTTTGGTCATAAGTGGGGATATGAGGGGTTTGCAGCAGCTGACCATTCTCAGGTTTTTTCTTCTTCTTTACTTCAGTCACATCTGAAAAATAAAAACAACAAAAAACAAAAGGGTAACATTTAAAAAAGACGTATAACAAAAAGGTTTTTGGACTCATTTTTTTAAACAGAATCTATGATATACCTGTTTTCATTCCAGCTGACTCCGTAGTTGTGCTGCTGGATAAAAAGACGCTGGTTTTCTCAGAGGTCACTGCATTAAACAAGGTTTAATTTTAGTTTTATTAGGTTTATGATGACAGTATTTAAACAATATACCTTAGAAAAAGAACAGTTTAGATAAAATTATGACAGAACAGAAATAGGTTTTAATGTGTCAAATTAAAAATGGTAGTCTGAATGAGCTCAGTCAAATATTGTTTATAAATTTGCATTTGTCAATGATTTTGATTATAAGTCTGTTTGGATTTTGATTCTTTCCTTTAGTCACATTCTGTAGTAAATTTCTAACAGCATCACGTTGATAAATGTTGGAAATGTTGAGTTACGGACCTTCCAGGACGGAGAGTTGGGCCTGCAGCACACTGTTGCACAGATACTCTCCGGCGTCCTCTGGCTGCAGGTCTTCGATCTGCAGAGCATCGTTCCTGTAGCTGAGCCGCTTCCCGCCCCTCTCTGGTTTCTCTGTACCGTCTCTGACGCGGGTGAAGATGACCTCCTTCTTCTGTCCTTGTTGCTGTCGAAACCACCTCTGTTTATATCTGGAGGAGCCTCTGCAGGGGAGCAGAAGAGTCCGGCCTGCAGACACTGTGAAGTCATGACCTGAGGACAAAAACAACATAACATTTCACTTCATTAGGATTTGTTGCTGCATCTAAATAAAATGTGGCTTCTCATACAGAGAGGAAGTTAAATGTCCACCCCAGCGTACCTGAGAGCACCTGCAGCTCGGCCACCAGCTGCTGGTTACAGTGATACTCTCCAGCATCAGAATCATCCAGCTGCTGAAGACAGAGACCCCCGTCAGTCTGGAGAAGGTAACTCTCTTTGTCCTCGTTGGTCTGGAAGGTCCCCTGCCGGGTCACCAGAACCTTCCTGTTCTGATGAGTCCAGATCACATCTGAGCTGTCGGAGGCCTGACACGGCAGACAGACGTGGTGATTCTCTGGGACCGAGAACCGGATCACTGATGAGGGAACAGGACTGATCACGTATCTGAAGCGTCCAGCCTGGACACCTGAAACAGTTATTTAAAAAAAAAAAACTTCTTTAAAGCAAATTTCACATCTTTTTTTCTAATTTCTTGATTTGCTCTTAAATAAAGCAACCAAATAAAGACATATTGCAGTTTTTAGATTCATTTTATGTGCAGACGTGTCCTTATTGCATGGTCTGGCCCCAGAATACATCTGAACTTCTCTGCCCTCGTTCCAATCATAGATCTCTGAAGTTCTATGTTCTAGATTAGTCAGTCAGGAAGATCGTGTCTTTGCTGTAGCCGCCCCAAATCTGTGGAACAGCTTTCCATTAACAAGTGTCTCCTCTAATTTAAATACATTTCTGTTTGATGGCTTTTAATTGCAATTTTAATTGGATTTTTAAAGTAATTTGTTATTTACCTCACTGAGTATTTTTACTTGGTTTAATATTTTATATTCGTATATATCTTTTAGTTTTATATTGATTGTAATGTTTTTGTTTTAAAGCTTTTATGGCTGTTTTTGGATTTATTATACAGCACTTTGGTCATCTCGGTTTCCTTTTAAAGTGCTTAAAAAATAAAGTTTGTTTGATATTTTGTGCAGTTTGTTCATTTCCAAGGCCACAAACCTATTCCTGTATTTCAGTTTTTATTCTTCCTTTGAATTTGTCTATTATTGCTAAATATTTTCCCATGATGGTTCTTCTATGTATAGATGGTTCCAATCAAATTGAGCCACTCGGTTCAGGCTGGGGGTCAGTTCTGACGCCTTGTTTCCTGTTTTTTCTGTAATTCCTCTTTTAACTCATGGAAACCTGCTCACAGACATCTAGTCAGACTAAACTAAGAACAGCACCGGAAAATATTGCCAGAAATCCACATTTTGTTTTTGTCACATTAAAATAGTGTCTTTCAAAAAGGTTTACTGAAACAGATAAAAATCTGTTAAAAATGTTACCTTAATGACCAAAAAAATGTATTTTCCTGAACACGTTTACATTCCTCTCACTGCTATAAAAAAATGTAAATAATGTTCAACACTTTAGATTAATTGTTACTCTTTGTATGATTTAACATGTTTATTTATTAATCTAAGTAAAATGACATTTTCAAACAACTATGTTAATTTAGTCTCAACTGTTGTTCACACATTGTGAATCACCATATCATTATTTTTACTGATCAAACATGGCTGAATGTTTGCAGTTTTTGCAATAAATGAGTTATAATACATAATATTTAGTAAAATAAAGCAATTTTATGGGCTAATGTCTTTGCATACAATATGACTATTATTTAAAACCCTTTCTTGTGTAATGAGAGATAAAATCTGTTTTTACCTGTGCTGTTTTCTGTGCAGGAGATCAGATCAGCAGTAAGGAGCCAAACGTGGCAGAAGATCATAAGAAGGAGCATCTTAGAGAGAAAAACAGAAAAGGAGAACTGCAGAGCAGCTGAGTTTCCTTAAATATGAACCTTCAGTTTGTCACAGTTTTATTTTTTTTTTATTTTTTCACGTCCCTCCTTCTCTCCTTCCTGTTTTCTGTGCAGATCTGAGAATTAACTTCCAGGAGCCTATATGTGCAGATTCATGTCAAATTTAGGGCCTTGATTTGACAAACTAAGTTTATTATTTTAGTTTTGTATTGCCAGAAACGTTTAAGGCAGAAAACAACAGGAAACTTTACAAGCCAACTTATCAGCTTTTAAAAACTTCCTGTGCAGAGAGCATCAGTCTGTACACACGAGTGGTTCCACTTTACTTCAACTTTCAGGCCTCTACCACAGGCCCAGTGTGGAAAGATCACAGTCAGGAACAGTTCACATATTTATTAGTTCAGGATTATGAAATGTTTTCTGTGTTGTGTAAGTCCTTTACATTACAGTTCAGTGACATGCAGTCCTTTAAAAGAAGGGTGATGGTGTTTTTGAGATAAAAAACCTTCAGTTGTGCACATCTTATGTATTATCAGCTCATATTTATATAGCCTTCATTTTATTTTACAATCCCATAAATTGATCAACAATAACTTTTACAAGCACATCATGACCAAAACAACAGAGCAGACAGACTTATAATAAACTCATGAATTTCACATGACTTTTAAAAAAGTAGAATCAAAACAATATTGGCGAATTTCGAAGAACATCTAGACTTCAGAGTGAAGACATCTTAAGCGTCATGTTCAAGTCAGACAACAAGCTCTCCTTTGAATATAAAAAAAACAAGAATAATCAGAAAAAATAAAGTAATATTAGAAAAAAAGATGCCAGTGATGGCTCTCCCAAAACATTTAAATGTATCATTACAAACCAAAAGTCAAATAAAATGAATAAAAGCCAACAATTTAAAAGAAAGGTTATATAAAAATAGTAATAATCGCAATTATTAAAATAAAATTCTCACACTTTCCTTATATTTCAATAGATTTCATTTCATTGGGCTATTTTTTTGAAGCCTTCATTCATGATCCTCACACTGAACTCTGTACATCTGCAAGAAAAGAGACAAAGCAGAAATAAAACCTGATTCATTTAACCAAAAGTAGTTAATGATGAAAGGATAATCAATAAATCTGAGAGAGTTGCAGTCAGATGATTTCCGTGTCACAGTGCACAAAACAGACAAACAATAAAAACCCAGAAGTAGTTTTTTGTTTCTCACCATTTGTCGGCTGAAGTTCTATTACATCCATTATGTCATCATAGAGATCACACTGTTTGTCCACACCTGCAACAATTACAAATAAAGTCACAGAATAAAAAGATTTTCCTTCAAATCTGAGGAACAGGCTAACCTAAAAACACTAAATCAGTCAACATGATCTCCTAAAAGAGTCAAGGAGGCTGCAAGTCTAATCTTTCCTGTGCTTACCTCGTATTTCTGATCTGTGATTCCAGCTGATGAAGATGATGATAAAGGTCAGGAGGATGAGGACATCACTTTTAACCAGCAGGCTGATAACTAGGTATTTTGCTTGAGGAGTGTTAATGCCTGAAAAAAGAAAATATCAAAAGCACAAAAATAATAAATGACACATAAAAGTTCACAGGTATTAATGATATCTAACATTTCAGCAAATATATTTATTTTTAATTAATCTTTGTCCATTGTTGCCCTTGTGATTATTGCTGTTCTCTGAATAGTTTTAGTGAAAGAAGCAGATGTTTGAGCAACAGTTGTTGTTGTTCCTGTGGTTGTTGTTGAGCCTTTTTCTGTGTGAAGAATAGGAAGTATACAGTGTGTGTAAAACTATTAAACTATCTGAAATTTCTTTACACTTTGCGTTAAAGTAGAATGGCTTCCTTAAAATCTTTTAAAGACGTCTTGACGTTAAATATAAAACAAATCAATCAAAGAGCTGACTCAGGACCTGAGAGACGCAGGTGATCATCGACTGTGTAACAAGATTGTTTTAGATAACAGCTCGTTGGGAATAACTTGCTGATGTTAAAATACTATTTTAAATCTGTCAAACAGTGTTATCTTTGTTTTTATAGAATCAAGTAAAGAAAAGTGGCAAAACATTGTGCTCCAATTTTCAATCATTATATTTGTTACCGTCTGTCGTTCCAGGAGTGGTAGCAGATATTTGTGCTGCAGTTGATGAAGTTTCTTCAGTTGTTGTCGTTGTTGCTTTAGTTGTCACTCTGGTTGTTGTTGATGTACTCTGTGTTGCTGTAAGTAGAAGAAAATCTGTATTAAATTCCAAATATCAGCCTTTCAGAATTGTTTGCTTTACATGTTGAAATTAAAGCTTTATTAAGAATGAAAAATGTGATGAGACACTATCCTTAGCTGATCGGTGTCATTTAAGATCCAAATAAAATTCTCATCTCAGCTTTTCAAATGTGCACAGACTGTCAATAACATGAGTCCAACTGCAGCAAGTGTGTCAGACATTTATGTCTCCTGTTAACTTTGTGAGCTGGGAGGATCAAATTAGGCATTTATGATGAGCTTCAGTTTCTTTCTTCTACATTATGATAAAAACTCAAACATTTCTTCTATGATTCATGATAATTGTATCAAATGTATTTTCTGTCTAATAATCATCCAATGAGCCCGTCAGGAAGGTGTGAGGTGTGTATCTTCAGCAGCTGCAGACCAAACCTCAGCTCTTCCTGACAACTTTCACTACATGAAGCTTTCTACAAGTCAAAGATCAGTCTACATGTCTGCCACTGGGTAGTTAATTTATTATAATCCTCTCCTTGCACCGTGTGTTTATCATTAAACTCTTATCTCTCACCTTCTCCAGGGTTCTTCATGTTTTTGGTCACATTCAGATAAACTGCTGGTTTTCCATCACAGAAGTAAAGTCCAAAGTCACTGAGGTGAACATTTGTTAAAATCACCTTCTTGCCCACAACAGGAACAGGAAACCGGATTGGCTCAGATTTTCCAGCTACTTCTCTTCTCCATGTTGTTTTATATGATCCTTCAACATTAGAGGAGCACTTCAAAGTTGTGTTCCTTCCCTCTTTAACAGTCTGAGTTTTGGTACCTAAAAGACAAACATAAAGTAAAACACATGATGTCATACAGCTCTTCTCCTGTTTGAATCAGGGACAGGAAACATTACATAAGACCCTGTTTCCTAACACATAATGTAGGTTTTAGAGTCCCTCTGTCACAAGACATTTAAATACAGACACAATTTGTTGTTTTTATTAAGTTTTCTGTTCATAAATGATCAAAAGATGCATCAAACCATAAAACAAGACTGTTCCTCCACAAAACTAACTATACTCAGTTTAGAGTTTACACAGTGAAGATTCACTCCATGAAAAATACAGAGTTTTTACTGTTGAATTTCATTTAATTTGTAGAGACAACAAACATTCAAAGCATTAAGTTTGGACAAATCTACATATTTTTATTTAATTAAATGTTTTGCCACCACTAAGTGATTTTTAACCTGTAGGAGACAAAAAAGAAACATTTCTGATAAAGTTTGATGTTACCTGATGGGATGACTGTCAGATTCACAGATTTATTGTTACAGAAGTATTTTCCAGAATCTGAGAGTTCAGCTTTTTGAATATACAGTGACTTATACTGATCTGCTATTACAGTATAAATTTTAGAATTTCCTTTAATGTGTTTTTCAGTTTTGTCACCATCATATGTAATGATGTCAATTTTGGCTCCATTTCTCTCCACGCTCCATGTCACTTTATCCTCCACAGGAGGAGGACAGGGCAGATAAACATGCTGTGTCTCATTAACAGCTTCATGGATTAAATCTGTAAGATAAGAACAATGTTTTTACATAATTAGATTTTAACTTTAAAGTTAAAATACATTTTCAAATAAGCAGAAGCTAATTATTAACTAACAATACAGTTACAACTTTGAGAAAAAAAACAAAAAACATTCCAGTTCATTTTAATCTTGTTTAGGTACATTAATAAATATGTGTGACATTCTGAGCAAAAGTTAAATTAAATTTAAGTAAAACTTCAGAATGATAAGCCTAAGACAGACTTTAAACAATGCCAATACTGGTAACTTCATGTGAAAGCCAGAATTATGAGTGAAAAACCTAAAAAAACAGCAATATCTGACAACAAAACAACCTCTCTCTAAAATACACCAAGACATTTTACTACATTTTATCAATTTAAAGAGAAACATTATCATCTGCTACATTTATAAAGAAGCGGGTTTTTCACATAAAAAGACCAGTAGTTGTAAAGTAGTAATAAGTTGTCACTTCAGTCACATCATGTCCGAATCTGAAATCACACTTTAGGCAAATTTCTGCAATAATATAAATAATTATAGAAAAAAAAAAAAAAACTGTAATGTACAAGCGTGATTATCAACCACCACTGGAGGCAAAGGTGGAGCGATAATAGTTTACTGGTCTCTGTCTGTCTCTGTGAACAGCTGGGCAAATTTGACCAAAACTCTTAAAAATAAACATTGGATGAACATCTAGGACTGATTAACTTTTGGAGTCAGTTACATTCAAGATGGCCACCACAGCTGATTTATCTTTCCCAACACAGAAATGGCTGTACGTTACTCTGACAGATAATGAGGTAAAGTTTAGGTGGTAGAAGCTGACAGTCAACACATACTCCGAACGTTAACACATCTCTCAAGATGTGGCTGCGGCGGCCATTGTTGATTACAGCTCTATCATGAAACACGGCGGGTGATGTTCATTCCTCCCAGGAATCCTGGGCCTTTAACTGAAAATGTTCTTACCTGCAGCATGAGAACCCAGAGCCAACACCAACACGCAGCAGAGGATGTTCCCCCTCATCTTTTCAGACGCTGAACTGTGTGTTCAATCTGTGACCACAGTTTCTGTCTGATCTGAGAAGAGAAAGTGAGCATGCTCACTGCGTTTACTGACACCAGCCTACGCTTATGGTGACTGTCACTTCCTTTTAAGTAAACTTGCCTTGTTTAAAGTTTATCGATTGTCAGACAAATGATTCAAATATTCTTAGAGACGCTACACGTCCGATTGAATCATTTTTATGTTGTAAGTCATAATGACATCATACAAGAGTCTATTACTAGAGAGCAAACTAGCCTGTGAGTCAGTCTTCACTCTAAAGCTGTTGTACTTTTCTTTGTTTTATGGGGATATTGTGAAATCAAGAGAAATGTGTGATAGATTTCATCTCTTCTTTTTGGCATTTGAAAAATAATTTTCAACTAAAATAAGGCCATGTGAAAAGTTGATTGATGTCGTACGCTCTCATGCAGCCATGAGTCATTACTGACAGACAATATTTCTTTCTTAATGGCTAAAGATTTTTCTTAAGAAACAGGAAAATAAACAGATAGCAGGAAGGAAGAAGGAAGTTCGTATCTGCTGTGCACAAGTCTCTGACATGTCTGAGTGCACTTTTGTCTTTATGAACTAGATTTGCAATAACAAGCAAATTTACTAAACAGAGAAATAAATGTCATTTTTCCTGCTAAAAACATCAGTGGAACTTTATTTGCAGATGACACACTGCTGTGCTGACAGCTATTTGACCCATCTTCACCAGTCATCAAGTTTCTGTATATAGCTGAGCACTTCCTGTTTTTTTAAAGCATCAGAGGTCTCATGCAATCTGTGTTGTCAGAGCAAAACTTTATTTCTAGAGCTAACATTTGGTACTGTCGTTCCCTGTTATCTAAATGCTGTTTAACATGTTTCATTGAGTTGTAGCATCAAATCAAAGCAAAAAACAGTTCAGAAACAGCAATTTTTATATGAATGTCTCTTGTTTTCAGGTCAGAAATTTTCAAAAAATGGTTAAAAGTTTAATAAAGTTGTCTTTACTGAACAAAAATCTCTCCAGTGAGTCTTGATTTACATTAGCCAGCACATATATGTTGCATTCACAAGAACAAGGATATGGTTATATGTAATTATGATTTTAGGGAAAAGATCACACATTTATGTACAGACTGTTTCTCATGCATTCCTCCATCTTGTTTACCTGTTTGATCCTGAGTGGGGTCATGACCTTGTGCCTGTCTCTAGAGGTCGTTTGGTGAGAGGACACCATGGACAGGACGCCAGTCCATCGCAGGGCCACACAACTATTCAAGAACACACTCATACCTAAGCACAGTTTGGTCACCAGTTAACCTAGTGTGCATGTTTTTTTGGACTGTAAAAGGAAACTGGAGTACCTGGAGAAAGCCCACACCTTTACAAGGACGATATGCAAACTCCACACAGAAAGGCCTGTCAGGAGTCAGACCCAGGAACTTTGATGCAAAACAACTGAGCTAACAACCTGAAACACTTTCAAAATGTCATGCAATACAAATCAAAACTTTAAAAGCTGGCAAGTGAAAGCAAAGCAACTTTATTTTATCAAAAAAAGTAGAAACTTTGACTTGCAAGATGGAGTGGTTCATGGCATAAACAGAAACTAAACTTGATTTGAAAATAAAAAGCCAAACATAAACAAGGATTTGGTAAAAGGACATGAAAATTCGGGATATGAGGGAATATTTGAGAAAAGCAGAGAGCAAAACTAACTGAAACCAGAAAACAGACTGCAAATATGCAACTAAAGAGAACATAAACAAAAGCAATAATGCAAAAAACTAGATAGTCTTAATAAAACTTTAAAATGCAAAATGATCTGAGATACGACCTCACTAAACACAGCAAATAAAGTACTCTGAAACTGGTGGTTTTTCTATCCAGCTGCAGCAAAACGTGTCAGCTGCAGAAACAGAAACTTTACAGAATGAATGTTCGGCTGATTTAAAAGAAAGAAAGAGAACAGCAGCACCGAGCTTAAAGAATTCAACATTTGTGTCTGTAAATGTTTAATTATAAGTCTTCTTCCTAATCACCAAAGTTTCTCTTCTGTAGCTCTGAAATGTTACACAGATGGATTCCAAAATTTGTTTAAAAAGCCATGTTTCAAAGTAATATTTTTTTAATGAGACCGAACTCTATGTAGTCATCACTGAGCAACTGGGCTGAGATATTAATGCTATTTTCAACACGAACTTTAATAATAGCCTCACTTTTCATCTGGTGCCACTTACAGGCCTACATTTTAATTTGATTTTGTTCATTGGTGACTTCTGGACTCTCATTATGTGACAAAGTGGCTGTATAGCACCTTCCAGCTGTGACAAGTGTACAGCATGAAAAACAGACAGGATCAAAAGAATGGACGTCCAGTTGAATACCTTAGTTTATGTAATGAGTTTTAATGAGTTTATTTCTTTAATTTAACATGTTTATTAGTGTTGTAATGCTTCTGGATCTTTTTGAATTCCCCACTAGTATCAATAAAACATCCATCTACCTATCAGGGAAACCTTTATTAAAAAAATAAAGAAAAGAAAAGGAAATCACAGCCTTTAATAAAAACACCCCTGTAAAGTCGGGAACCAAGTCTTGATGCTGAATTTGTTTTTCTGTACCCAGGCCTTTGTAATTCATCAGAGAAAACCTGCCTTTGGAGGAAATCCAGCAGGTAACTGAACTGGATAACAACAAATTAAGATGCTCAGGGAACAGGTTAGATTTCATTTTCAACAATGCATCTGCAGCTAAATCACCTAACAAACACGCAAGTGCAGCAAAACCCAGCAGTTCTACTGTCACTAAAATAACCATAGTGCAAAGCACAGGACGCAGCTTCTAGATGACAGATTTTAAAATTAGGCACTTTTGACACTAAAGTTATGTAACAACTCCCCCTCTCTAACACCAATAAAAGTTTTAAGGAAATGGCGTGAAAAATAACTGGTTTTAAAGACTTGCTTTTATTATTGATATTAGATTGCGCAGCTTAGAAAAACAGGTTCATTTTTTAAGTATATCTAAATCAGTTTAGTGTTGATACCGCAACGCTCGAATCCACGTGATTTTCTCAAAAAGTGTTGTTGTTGTAACAGTCGGTTATTGGCTACTACAACTGTCAATCTAAAACAACATCTTGTTTATTGGTTAGTTTTAGCTGTCAGTCAAAACGCCAGCATCTGATTGGACCAAGTTATTCTTAAAGAGCTGGCACTGCAACCCCAGTTTTACAATAGGCTACCTAAGTGCCCAATCGCAGGCTGTGAGTCATTTCATTGGATAATTTTAACGTCAATCACAGCTATCTTTACAGCTATTGGACGATTTTTTTTAAAGGTGGGCGGTAACCTCTAGAAAATGCGTTTCCTTGTCTGTCATATGCAAATCGAACGGAAGGACCGATATATCGACTGTTGAATATCTGTTTCCTATACTTACATTCTTAAATAATTTACACTGCAAATGACATCGCTATCTGATACACCTGCGCTAGCTTGATGCTAAAGCTAGAGGCGTTATCTTATCTGTGTGTTAGCTTATCTGACTGCACTGACTCCGGGGCTCTCCAAACACACCGCCTTTGTGGCGATGACTACGGATTTACTTTCTGATTTGGACACCCGATTCTTCGCCGATAACCTCTTGACGAGCGAAGACTGGGGTAAGTTAACCTGTGAGTTATTTATAAGTTAAACAAATAATAATAAAGAGGCTGATGTAGCAGTTTATGCTAGCCGGGTGGGACACGGACGTGTGGCTGCGTCGAGGCGATGCTAGCAGGGGCGTCACAGCCACTTTAGCTCATACATGTTTTCTCTTTTCAGCTCTGTATTTGACACATACAACTATTTATTTAATGTTGTTTTTTTCAAAAATTATGTGAGTAAATGTAAGTTGCACGCGGTCGCAGCGTTATTGCGTGCGAGCTTCCTCAATAAGGAAACCCGGACATGCGTGTTTATCATCCTCTCAGCGGCTGATCACACATTTTTTTATCATTACTTATACTTCTTTACCCCTGAAATACCGACTTTATTGGCCTATATAACATGTTTCAAGTCTATACATATGCCTTTTTTCAATTGGATGTGATAGATGTTTTCCTAG
>NC_051434.1:4357450-4363680 GCF_001649575.2 Kryptolebias marmoratus | reverse complement strand
GTCTGCAGCTGCTGAAGATACACACCTCACACCTTCCTGACGGGCTCATTGGATGATTATTAGACAGAAAATACATTTGATACAATTATCATGAACCATAGAAGAAATGTTTGAGTTTTTATCATAATGTAGAAGAAAGAAACTGAAGCTCATCATAAAGCATCCATGAGGTCAAAAGGTCATGTCTTGTATTGAATATTAATGTGAATCCTGATTTATGATTCACACTGTTATTTTCCTGTTTCTATATGTTTCTGGATGGTTTTGTAATCTAATTCTGTATACTTTGTGCTATTTAAGCCATTCATACATCAACATGTTCAGCTCATTGGAGAGATGGATGCTAAGACATTCAGTTTTGATACTTTTATACTTTTCAAAATATTTAACTGTTTTTACAAATATTTTCCTCGTGGAAATACACTGAGACAACTTCAGTTCCTTTAAAATATTCTTCTCTTTGGAATTTGGAGTTTTATGCTTCTTATACGTCAGCTTTTAGCTACCATTGTGCTACTATTAGCTAGCATTCTGCTCCTTGTAGGTTTTATCAAGCTTTTTTATTTTTACCTCTTAGGTAGCCTTTTACTACTTTTAGCAAGTATGTAGCTCCATTCATCTTATAGCTCGTCTGGTGCGTCTTTCTAATTTTAGCATTTTTCTTTTTTTTGTTGCTACATTTAGTTAACATTTTGTCATCTTAACTTTTAGCTACTGATTTGCTACTTTGGGCTTTCAGCTAGCATTTTGCTTTTTTGGCTTTAGGTTTGTGCACTTTTTAGCTTCCAGCTAATGTTCTGCTTCTTTAACTTTTAGCAACCCAGTTTCAGATTCTTCAGCAAATTTCAGCAGTCATTCAGCACCCAGCTTCATACTGCAGTTTTGCAGAAATTGCAGTTCCTCTGGTTTATTCATTCAAATAGTCTTGTGTCAAATAGTCACAATTTTCAGTTCCCTGCATCAGAAGGAGTCTGTATCTGGACACACCGTCCTGTTTGGTGTAGATGCTGTTGACACATTTATAGACGCCACAAGCTGTTAGAAACAGCACTAATGTAGCTTAATGTTAATTCACACAGCAAGTCAGAGAAACAAATGCTGCAAAGCCAAAACAGAACTTCCTGAATCTGGTTTCTACATACAGAGCTACAAAGTGAGAGTCTGGGGAGAAATGTAAAAGACAAATGAAGCTTCTGCTGATTTCAGGTGTCACGGTGAAGCTGGAACAAATACGAGCTGACTTTAAAAGAAGTAGCTGGTCTCAGGCGTTTGTGTCAACATTTGGTAAACCACAAACTGCACCTCCCCAGCAAAAACAAAGCAAGTTCAGAAATCTCTCACAGTCTAACAGGATACCCAGCTTCAGAGAAAATATTTCAAACCCAACAGGTGTATAAAAGTATGTAGAGCTCAAAATACTGAACTGTAACACATGTTACAGAAGTTAGGTATGATAATATAACCTGTGGTCAAAAATAGAAAAGCATTTTTTACAAAATAATTGTGTTGAACAAACTATGTGAAAGATGTTTTAAACTCAAGAGCTTTAAATTCTGTTACTGCCTTGCCCTGAAAACTCTCCCCTCTTCCTTACTTCAGCGTTGGTGTGTGTGATGCTGGCTTTCTGTGGTAAAAACTACTTCCTGCTGTATACACGCTATGGCTTTTACTGAATAGATAGCAAACACAAATTTATCATAGGAAAGATCAGCAAACATTGGTGGAACCACAGCATAGAGACAGTTTCACACGCAAAAAGAGGAAGAGAGAGAAAATGGAAGAAAACCGAATTGGTGTAAATTGTTCTGGTGTGATTGTTAATTTCGTAGCCACATCTGATGCTGCTCAGTAAAGATACTGTGGCAAAACAACAGGAAAAAAGAGAGAAATTGACATACAATTGATTTTAAGCTACATGAAACCTGTTGACAAACTGCTTTGGACAAAAATGAAAGTAGATCCAACTCTTCTCATGAACAATGAATGAGCTCGTTTCATTTCTCCATTTTCTACTTTAACTTCTCTTTTGTCTTTTTGTTTGTGACCAAAAAAGTTTTGTCAGTGAAACCTTTGTAATATGCAACGACAGGAAGTACGTACGAGAACAAACAGCTGTATTATGTGAGTTCCTTCTCCATCTCAGTGTGATATAATATTATAAAAGAGATGTGAAACATTGATCAAACACCTAAATGTGCAGATTCTCAGTAATGCTGTTTATAACACATCATCAAACAAACCAGTGTTGGAATCAGAAGAACTGACACGTGATGGACCTGTGTCACACGTCAAACATCACAGCAGCTGTGGCTGTAATGTAGCTCACCGTCAGTGTGTGAATGAGTGGATGAATGGGTGAATGTCTGTCTAAAGAGTTATACAAGTGCAGGGTTAGGGTTAGCTGTCTGCATGTGTCCTTGTCCTGCAGAAAGTGACCTTCAGCATCGACTCTTTGAGTTAACTTCTCTTCTGAGGAAATATTGCCTCACACCTACAGGATTAAAACCAGTCAATAATATTCTGGTTTCCCTAATATAAAAAGCTTTAAGAGCATCGTAAAGAGCTGTAAAACTGACATGTTAGAGTTAAATACATGTGATTCATCTGCATTTTCTCTGACAAGCAGAGACGTTTATTCCCACTGTATTTGACTGACAGGAAAATGTGCCTAAAGTTAAACCTGAAGTTCTTAAAAGCTCTGTTAATAATTCAAACGTGTTACATCCAGTCATTTCAAGGGTTCAAAATAATCTGAAACTATTTGTTACATTTTGTTTTGTTTTTTTTATTTCCCATGAAGGTAAAGGACCATCTATAACAACCACAAAGAAGACAACAAGAGTGATGACATCAGAAGAATCAGAGACATCAGAAGAATCAGAGACATCAGAAGAATCAGAGACATCAGAAGAACCAGAGACAACATCAACAACCACCCAGACATCTGCTACATCTACTACTATAAGTACAATCACAAAGAAACTGTAAAATCATGTGAACATGTGACTACATTCAAATAGAAAATTACAAACTTGTTTTGCAACTTAAATGTTCAATACACTCAAAACAAATGATTGGTGAATCATAAATTGACAGTATGCTGCAACCTAAATTATTTAAAGCTATTCTTATTTTAATGTGAACAAATAACATCAGTGTACATAATGAGACAGCTGTGAGTCAAGAGCTTAGGAACGATCTTAGACGCCAAAAAACCTGCTAATAATAATTCTCAGAAAAGTTATACAAACATGCATGTTTCTAATTTGACCTGTGGAAGAAAATGACCAGGAAACATAATTTTTTTGTGCATAAATGCCTAATTTGATCCTCCCAGCTCACAAAGTTAACAGGAGACATAAATGTCTGACACACTTGCTGCAGTTGGACTCATGTTATTGACAGTCTGTGCACATTTGAAAAGCTGAGATGAGAATTTTATTTGGATCTTAAATGACACCGATCAGCTAAGGATAGTGTCTCATCACATTTTTCATTCTTAATAAAGCTTTAATTTCAACATGTAAAGCAAACAATTCTGAAAGGCTGATATTTGGAATTTAATACAGATTTTCTTCTACTTACAGCAACACAGAGTACATCAACAACAACCAGAGTGACAACTAAAGCAACAACGACAACAACTGAAGAAACTTCATCAACTGCAGCACAAATATCTGCTACCACTCCTGGAACGACAGACGGTAACAAATATAATAATGGCAACAATAAAACATATAAAAAGACAAACTGTTTCTCTATAAATGTTAGGTTCAGTGAAGTTTAGAGAGTGAGGCCCTAGAAACAAACATTAGTGCATTGCTTATTCTGGTTCCTTCCTGTAATCTCTGGTTGCAGAGCACAGATTCTTCATGTTCTGCAGCAGCATTGCTATTTTTACAACCTTTTTTTTCGTTCTTTTTATGGCAGTCACTTTCCTTTTCTGTTGTTCATATAGAAAACTAATTTGCATGGCCTTATTTTCTGATGGGCTTCTGTCTTTCATGTATTGAGTGTTTTAGCATGTTTGTTTTATATTATTTGTTTATGAGAATTTCCATTAAACACTTTTTAGCTCATTGTCTACAATGCAAATAACTCCTGTCGCTTCAATCTATCTTCAATCTTCAATCTTCTTGATTTTTTTCTTTTAGTAACGCCTCTGTATGCTGGTCTGGCAGCAGGGATTGGTGTCCTAATTCTTGTGGCCATCATCTTCTTCATCTGGAGATACAGATTAAGAAACCAAAGTACATAACTAAAGTCAACAAATAAAGTTTTGGGATTGACAGTAAATATGATCATGGCTCTTCTTTTCTATTTTCAAACATACGCCATCTCGTCTTTTTTTTTTATTTAATACAAATTAAGCAAATCTTTATTTAAAACTTTTCACAGCACAGTAACTTTGTGCAGCATCGTGTCAGGTTTTGCAGAAAGAGTTTATTTTCTGAGATTAATTTTTTTGTTTTGTTATTTTGTAGGCATGGACATACAGGGCCACGTCTATGATGAGATACTGGATATTACAGAACTTCAGCCTCCAAGGGGTGAGAAATGAGTCTTAAAGGATCAATTCCTTTTGAAAGGTTAACCTCACCCGGGCTACAGTGGCTTTTACATATTTCTATGTTTATTTTTATTCAGTCTGTTGTGACCTCGATATTTAAACCCTTTTATTGGAACTGTGACTCCAAGCTGCGGCTAGAAAATCTCTGAGTTCTGAAAAAGGAACTATTTTAAAGAGATGGTTTCTTTGTCATCATTTTAATTTCATTTTCTTACCTTTATTTTTGTAGGTGAACAAAGTTCTACAAGACTACCATCTGTATACGCTTTGGCCACTTTTTCAGGTAAGCAGTTTTTGCGACATGTTGGAGTCAATTTTGTTCCAGTTTTCCATGTTAACGTCTTTTCTTAATTAAAGGTTTGTTCAGTTTGTAGATAATTTGACTCGATTTTTTGCTGTCAGCTCTTCTCCTTTGGTTATAGTCAGAATCTTTTAGTGTTAAAACTCTAAACAGATATCAAATACAGACAGAAAACTAACATTAATCTAATGAAGGTTAACTCATATTTAATGTTTTGTTAGGAGGCTCAAACCAGGAGGATCACATGTACTCAACCATAACTGATGTACCTCACAGTGTCAACAAAACTGGTAACTCCTCTGTTTTAATGTTTGTTTACGGGACTCCCACAAATTTACCAACCATTACAATGATTTGTTCAAATGTTCCATCAATTCATATATTATTCTGTTCTCTGACGTGTTTATATGTTTAACTATTGACACTTCTTGTTCAGAATATTTTGTTACGTAAAATTATTAGCTTCATATTTTGGTTTATATGTTATAGAAACTGTCTCATAGATCCAACTGCATCCATTAAAGTCACCATATTTATGGAATTTCTCTTATATACAAAAAATTATATTCTAAGTTTGAAGCTGGATCATATCTTTGACCAATTTCCTACAGTTTTAGCTTTCTGTGCCAACAACAATATATGACACAGCAGGAAACATTTCATGTATAACTGCTCAAAACTCTCACCTCCAACAATTAAAAACTAAACTTTTGTAAGTTTGAGACTTGATTTCTTTTTATTTTCATTTTAAAATTTGGACTTAGCCCATTGATGTATTCAGATGAAGCAAAATCGATAATAATATTTGGTCAGATAACAGTTATAAATAACCCAAAACTGTGACAAAGTGTAATCTGCTTAAGAGACATTGGTGCACGTTAAAGAAAGTGGATCAAACCAGGCTTGATCTGATATATTTCACCAGAATGAATCTGCCATGGACTGGAGATAAAACTCCAAACTCCTGAGCTGTTATCAGTGTTTAAACTCACACTTTCTAATGAAACACTTGCATTTATTCAGCTTTTGTCCTGTTTTCCCACAGAGAACCCTTACTCCTTAGCTGATGACACAACCTGCCCTGGAAATAAAGGTATCTTTAATTTTGAACCTTTTATTTTGTTTGAAAGTGAATAAAATGAGCTCCAAGTTTATCTGTCAGAGCATAATCATCGTTCAAATTCAAATTCAATCAAATTTTATTTGTATAGCACATTTCAGCAGCAAGGCATTTCAAGGTGCTTTACATAATTAAAAAACAAAATAAAAACAGCACGTGACAATGAATAAACAGTAAGAAAGAGACAAACATCAAAAACCCGCACTCTAACCCTAATTTAGCCATAAGCAGCTCTAAAC
>NC_051434.1:4344672-4356575 GCF_001649575.2 Kryptolebias marmoratus | reverse complement strand
GATTGAAACAAAGAAATCCCTGTTCTTTATGTAAGATTCAAACCAGTTGAGCACTGGACCGGAGAGTCCAACCCAACTCTCCAGTCGATTCAGTAAAATGTCATGGTCAACAGTGTCGAAAGCTGCACTGAGGTCCAACAGAACCAGCACTGTGGTTCTCCCACAGTTTCAAAAGAGCCGATAATATTTTAAACATGTTGATGATTTATGTAATTTACACCAGATCAAACATGCATTTTTCTTTTTCTTCATCCACAGATTCATCGAAGCTGAATGACAACACATATTTCTTGTTGGAAAAATCCAAAACACCAGAAAATTTATAATGACAATTTATTTATCTATTGTTGCTGTCAAACTAAAAATAACAAATGTTTCTGGAATTTTTCCCATGAAAGCATTTGATGCAATAGTATCTGTATTTATTTTGTCAGTATATCAGAGTTTAAATAAAGTTTTAATATTTGAAACAATATCTTTTATATGATTTTGTTTGACAGAGGAGGAACATGTGAAACTTTGAAGAAATATAACTTTTCTCTTGGCTCATCTTTGAAGGCTCAGCAAGCTTTGAACAGTAAAAAAGGTTGAACAAACGAGAGAATCTGAGAAATAAAACCTGGTTTATTTACAGTAATTAGATTCAAAAGCCAAAAGTTAAGTACAAAAAGAGAGAAAGTTAATAGCAGTGATACAAATGTTGATTTTATTAAAGATGGATGAAACATCAAACATCTCTCATTGTTCAAATACAGTCTGTTTTTCTTTTTTACACCCACACTCAACGATTTCCTCCTCTGTAGGCTTTTATTTGTCATTTATTGTTGACTGCAACCCTCAGTTGTTTGGTTTCTTTACTCCTCCACTTTCTTGTGAAGTGTCTTTTATACAGGAAGAACTCTGTCTTTTTATATATTTAGGTCTAAATACCAAACAATCCACCAATCTGTTTTTATCAGCTCTGTTGACAAAAGATGGCTTGTCCTATGGACGAGTAAACTTGAAGAATCAAGTGACATGAAACTGAACCCTAAATGAGATAAAGGGCATCTGACAGTGACAGCTGAAGGTTTTTGCACCCTCACCCCTTTCGCTAGAAAACCACCGACCCTTTCTTTAAACTCGCCTTTAGGGTAAAGTATGAACAACAACCAGACTGATCCAGCCTGGTACAGAACTACAGTGTCAGTGTAGATTCATTTGAAGCCCTCAAAAGAGAGAGAGATAGAGAGAGAGGCAGAGAAGCCCTTGTAACTTTGGGTCAATTTGACCCGAATGCAACAGGAGGGTTAAAGAGATTAGATGAGGCCAGACCATTAGAAGCCTTAAAAACTAACTATGTTGTTGTTTTTTTCTTTTGGCTGCTTCCATCTGCAAGGCTCACCACAACAAGTGAACTCACATTCTGCAGAATGTCTTTCTTGATGCAACCTGGACTCAAACCTGCAGCCTTAGATAACAAGATCATGACACTGACACTCTAGATGATGCAGTACCACCACTGAGTGGCTGGAGGAGGTATTATTTTTACCTCGGAGTCTTCAAGTAATTCAGTCCTGCTCCACAAATAGTTTGATCACCAACACTGTGCCATAAATAATACTTAGTGCGCATCAAAGCCTAATCTGTGTACTTCAGATGAAAACTCTCAATTTGTTTCAATAATAGTTCAATTTCAGATTCATTGAATGATTTATAATAAACATGTCTTGTAATAACAAATCTTTTTACAACATATTGATCATTGAAAACCTGTCATCATCATAAGCTCAAAACTTTGTGTAAAAAGAAGTTTATTTTTAGTTTTTACCAAATTTTATTCAATACTTAATGTGAACCAGTCATACAAGACAAAATGCTCCATAATCAGACAATAAACTGTCAAGTAAAAATTATTAGATCACAGTCACAACCTAAAAACAGGCAAACTTGATAGCATGCAATGAATGAGGTAGGGTTTTTTTGTCTTTTGAGATGTGTACACAAGTGTTTCTTGTTTAAAGCAGACATGTGGTCATTTTGGTCTGTTTTGTTTCCAGGAAGCGGTTGAATGTTCACTGCTGCCTTCGCTCTGAAACTAAATGTCTAAATAAAGATTAATGTGAAAACAGGTAAGTGACATTAAACGGTTACCTTATAAGCTCAATGATGGTGGTATTGATGTACTTCTTATAAATAGACTTTGAGGAGGACTGGATGGAGGAGCAGTGTTTAGCACATCCCCTTTGCAAAAAAGTTTCTAGCTTGAAGTTTGCAAACCAAAAGTGATGATGATGTTAAGATAAAAACAAAGTGTGAATACTCAGACAACAGAGTTCCTGTTCTCAGGACAGATACAAGCTGTGGCCAACATTTGGAAACTCAGTTCAGTTTGTGAAAATGAGGGTGAACGTCTTTTGCTTCCTGTTGGTTTTTGTTCTGGGGTCCTGTGTCGCTGCAGGTGAGAACATTTTAAATATCTTCTGTAATACATGATGAGTTTTAGAGTTTTTTAACTGTAAGAGGATTTTAGACAGAAGTTAGTGTGAAGTTTAATTTAAAAACATTCAAAGGTGTGAATGTATTAAAAACAGATTCATATATGATTCAAACGCCACTCAGGCACCTTCGTCAAGCATTATTTGGTAAACTTGACATGTTTTTTTTTGTAAATTCTTATCAATTCCCTTAAATAAATAAAAAATTTAGATAAAGTTTATGTCATAAAATATTTTGCTGCAACCTAACTTTACTGTATATTAACCACAATTTCAAAATAATAATAATAAATGAATCAATAAATTATTTCAGTAGTTTATCATTATGTCTTTGCAGCTTCTTTATACCAACACTAAACAGATCATCTTCATCATTTGACTAAAGAATTATTATATTTGTCCCAGTAAAACAACAAGATTCAGTTTTTGAGTAGTTTGGTGAAATGCTGCTGCTGTTATATTTTTTTGCAGACATTTATGACTTTTGAAGAAATGCATCAGTGTTACCTACTTTATCATAAGTTTAAGATGAAAAAGTAGCAACAATCAGGATTGGCTGGAAAATTAGCTGCAGCCAGTAATGATCATTCAGTTAAAGTTTAACATTGGAACTGCTTGTGTAAAAGCACCTGGTTGACATTTATTAACCCTCTTGTGCCAAAGAGCAGTGAAACAAAGTTTGGTTAAAGAGCTGCAGCACTTCAAACCCAACGAGACCTTTCTGCTTTATGAGGCTTGGTGCCAACACACCCAACATAAGACATATATTGTTTCTGAGCAGCGACTGCTTTGACAGCTAAGATAGCTTATACTACAACTACGAGTGTTTAATGATTCACTCTGAACCAGATCATAGTAAATAAAAAAAAAAACTACACTACATTTTGAAAATGGTTTTCAGTGAAAATATATTAACACCCAGACTTTGTGTTTTCATGTAGACATCTCCTGATTGGTCCTCAAGACTAAGTGCTTTACATCACTCTGTACTTATATCAGAGTATAATAAGCCTTTTTCATATAAATTATGTTTACAGTGATAATACAGCTTGGACTATCTTATATTACTTGTATTTATAATTTCCCATCTTGTTTTGTATTTATTTACATCTCTTTGTGTTTGTTATCTTTTCCTGCTGCTAATTGGGTATTTATTTAAAAATTAAATCTTTATCTTCGATCCAAACTGAAATTATCAGCTGGCTTATCATAAAAGACACGTTCAGTAGGAGCTGACACTGCTGATAGCGCCTCATTCACAGGAAAACTACAAAACGATGGGAACGCTTACTTTTCCCATCATACCTTGCACGTTCTAATGAGCTGGACTCTGGACTTTGAAACTGAAAACACGCGGCACATCAGAGCTTTTTATTGAGTCTACGTCCTGCCGAAGCAGGCAGGTGTCTCATAGAAGCACGTGGCTTTAACAAATGTTTGTTCTGCACGTTTACATCCTTTCACCTTCAGAAAATGTTACAGAGTAATATTTATTCATCTTCAAATATGTGAACAAGGCCTAACACATCTGAGCTGCAAATAACAAGAATTATGTCAATATTTGTGTCTTATAATAAACAACTTCTTGTGCTGCTTCAAAGTCAATCAAATTGAAATAATTCTGCAATTATTGAAGTATTTTTCCAAGCAAAAGCACAAAATCCTTGTGGGATATTAGAACACCTTTTTTTTTTTAAATATTTTCTATCACTCCATAAACCCAATCTTTAACCTAAATAATGAAAATAATTATAAAAGTCCTGCAAATAAATCCCAAAAAATCAACAAATGTTTTGGTCAAACCAGATGAAAAGTTCAGAAAGATAAGAACATTCTCACAACAATCAGACTTTTAAAATGCTGTGAAAATGTTGTCTGCAACAACGTTTATAGCTCAGTTTTCTGATAGTAATTTCTCATTTTTTACCCTAATTATATCCATTGCCAGACTTCAGGAGACAAGCAGCAGCTTTGGTAGTAAACTTCACAGTTTGACTGTCAAATTTACCTAAAAGCTTTAGAGACAGAAGTCAGGGAAGGTCAGCACAGAACAATGAAGAGAATGTATCAGGTGAGCAATCTGTGTGTTCAGCTGCAGGGTTAAATACTGTTCTGCACAAACACATTTTCTCACTGAAGATTTTCTCTTGAGGCTCAGAAACTGACAAAACAGCCAAGCTGCAAATGAAAAGACAGCAGAAATCAGTCTGCACGGTGGCCGGGTCCCGCTGAGTAAAGCTGACTCCCGCAGTTCGCTCCAAAGCAATAAACTATTTTTTTCCTAAGAGTCACACTTGTGCTCCATCACAGCCTGCAGGAGGCCTGAATGCCACCTGTTTCTGTTTCCTGGGGGCTGATAAATCTCTGGTCTCCTTTTTTCCTCACGGCCATCTCACTACCATCCATGTGTGAGCCTTTAAAATCTAATCTAATCTGTTCAGTTCACAAACCTTGGCTTTAACTTTTGACATGTTTAATTTCTTTTTACAAAAACCCAAAATATTTGTATAAAAAAACAGACTACTTCATTGTGAACATCAGAAATGTTATAATATCAGGATTATGTTAAAAGATAACCCCTAGGGTTGGTTTACTCATTTCACACACAAAAATAATTGAAGTTGACCTAAAAAATAAGGTAAACATGTTAAAAATATCTCATAAATTTGCATGACATGCAGTCAAAATTGTGTAATTGTTTGCAAAAAATCAAGATAATTGCAAATACTTAGACAGGCTACAATCAGCTGCTTATAAATTGAAAAGATTAAAACTATTTTAAAGTATAATTATGTCAAATTAAAGCACTAAAATAATAAAATCAACCCAATTGTTACAGTAACGTAGACAACTGTCTCTGCTACTGCTTATGCTACTGGAAATGGATTCCTAGAGTTTCTCTAAGGCTTTAGGAGGCATTAAGGTTTTATAAACATGGTTAATGCTGTTTAGGCAAATGATAAACCTGCTTTAAATATTGAGTTAGTGTGATGAAATACTGGAACTCCATGTTAATCAACAAACCAAAGTCAGGCCATCTAGGAAAACATCTATCACATCCAATTGAAAAAAGGCATATGTATAGACTTGAAACATGTTATATAGGCCAATAAAGTCGGTATTTCAGGGGTAAAGAAGTATAAGTAATGATAAAAAATGTGTGATCAGCCGCTGAGAGGATGATAAACACGCATGTCCGGGTTTCCTTATTGAGGAAGCTCGCACGCAATAACGCTGCGACCGCGTGCAACTTACATTTACTCACATAATTTTTGAAAAAAACAACATTAAATAAATAGTTGTATGTGTCAAATACAGAGCTGAAAAGAGAAAACATGTATGAGCTAAAGTGGCTGTGACGCCCCTGCTAGCATCGCCTCGACGCAGCCACACGTCCGTGTCCCACCCGGCTAGCATAAACTGCTACATCAGCCTCTTTATTATTATTTGTTTAACTTATAAATAACTCACAGGTTAACTTACCCCAGTCTTCGCTCGTCAAGAGGTTATCGGCGAAGAATCGGGTGTCCAAATCAGAAAGTAAATCCGTAGTCATCGCCACAAAGGCGGTGTGTTTGGAGAGCCCCGGAGTCAGTGCAGTCAGATAAGCTAACACACAGATAAGATAACGCCTCTAGCTTTAGCATCAAGCTAGCGCAGGTGTATCAGATAGCGATGTCATTTGCAGTGTAAATTATTTAAGAATGTAAGTATAGGAAACAGATATTCAACAGTCGATATATCGGTCCTTCCGTTCGATTTGCATATGACAGACAAGGAAACGCATTTTCTAGAGGTTACCGCCCACCTTTAAAAAAAATCGTCCAATAGCTGTAAAGATAGCTGTGATTGACGTTAAAATTATCCAATGAAATGACTCACAGCCTGCGATTGGGCACTTAGGTAGCCTATTGTAAAACTGGGGTTGCAGTGCCAGCTCTTTAAGAATAACTTGGTCCAATCAGATGCTGGCGTTTTGACTGACAGCTAAAACTAACCAATAAACAAGATGTTGTTTTAGATTGACAGTTGTAGTAGCCAATAACCGACTGTTACAACAACAACACTTTTTGAGAAAATCACGTGGATTCGAGCGTTGCGGTATCAACACTAAACTGATTTAGATATACTTAAAAAATGAACCTGTTTTTCTAAGCTGCGCAATCTAATATCAATAATAAAAGCAAGTCTTTAAAACCAGTTATTTTTCACGCCATTTCCTTAAAACTTTTATTGGTGTTAGAGAGGGGGAGTTGTTACATAACTTTAGTGTCAAAAGTGCCTAATTTTAAAATCTGTCATCTAGAAGCTGCGTCCTGTGCTTTGCACTATGGTTATTTTAGTGACAGTAGAACTGCTGGGTTTTGCTGCACTTGCGTGTTTGTTAGGTGATTTAGCTGCAGATGCATTGTTGAAAATGAAATCTAACCTGTTCCCTGAGCATCTTAATTTGTTGTTATCCAGTTCAGTTACCTGCTGGATTTCCTCCAAAGGCAGGTTTTCTCTGATGAATTACAAAGGCCTGGGTACAGAAAAACAAATTCAGCATCAAGACTTGGTTCCCGACTTTACAGGGGTGTTTTTATTAAAGGCTGTGATTTCCTTTTCTTTTCTTTATTTTTTTAATAAAGGTTTCCCTGATAGGTAGATGGATGTTTTATTGATACTAGTGGGGAATTCAAAAAGATCCAGAAGCATTACAACACTAATAAACATGTTAAATTAAAGAAATAAACTCATTAAAACTCATTACATAAACTAAGGTATTCAACTGGACGTCCATTCTTTTGATCCTGTCTGTTTTTCATGCTGTACACTTGTCACAGCTGGAAGGTGCTATACAGCCACTTTGTCACATAATGAGAGTCCAGAAGTCACCAATGAACAAAATCAAATTAAAATGTAGGCCTGTAAGTGGCACCAGATGAAAAGTGAGGCTATTATTAAAGTTCGTGTTGAAAATAGCATTAATATCTCAGCCCAGTTGCTCAGTGATGACTACATAGAGTTCGGTCTCATTAAAAAAATATTACTTTGAAACATGGCTTTTTAAACAAATTTTGGAATCCATCTGTGTAACATTTCAGAGCTACAGAAGAGAAACTTTGGTGATTAGGAAGAAGACTTATAATTAAACATTTACAGACACAAATGTTGAATTCTTTAAGCTCGGTGCTGCTGTTCTCTTTCTTTCTTTTAAATCAGCCGAACATTCATTCTGTAAAGTTTCTGTTTCTGCAGCTGACACGTTTTGCTGCAGCTGGATAGAAAAACCACCAGTTTCAGAGTACTTTATTTGCTGTGTTTAGTGAGGTCGTATCTCAGATCATTTTGCATTTTAAAGTTTTATTAAGACTATCTAGTTTTTTGCATTATTGCTTTTGTTTATGTTCTCTTTAGTTGCATATTTGCAGTCTGTTTTCTGGTTTCAGTTAGTTTTGCTCTCTGCTTTTCTCAAATATTCCCTCATATCCCGAATTTTCATGTCCTTTTACCAAATCCTTGTTTATGTTTGGCTTTTTATTTTCAAATCAAGTTTAGTTTCTGTTTATGCCATGAACCACTCCATCTTGCAAGTCAAAGTTTCTACTTTTTTTGATAAAATAAAGTTGCTTTGCTTTCACTTGCCAGCTTTTAAAGTTTTGATTTGTATTGCATGACATTTTGAAAGTGTTTCAGGTTGTTAGCTCAGTTGTTTTGCATCAAAGTTCCTGGGTCTGACTCCTGACAGGCCTTTCTGTGTGGAGTTTGCATATCGTCCTTGTAAAGGTGTGGGCTTTCTCCAGGTACTCCAGTTTCCTTTTACAGTCCAAAAAAACATGCACACTAGGTTAACTGGTGACCAAACTGTGCTTAGGTATGAGTGTGTTCTTGAATAGTTGTGTGGCCCTGCGATGGACTGGCGTCCTGTCCATGGTGTCCTCTCACCAAACGACCTCTAGAGACAGGCACAAGGTCATGACCCCACTCAGGATCAAACAGGTAAACAAGATGGAGGAATGCATGAGAAACAGTCTGTACATAAATGTGTGATCTTTTCCCTAAAATCATAATTACATATAACCATATCCTTGTTCTTGTGAATGCAACATATATGTGCTGGCTAATGTAAATCAAGACTCACTGGAGAGATTTTTGTTCAGTAAAGACAACTTTATTAAACTTTTAACCATTTTTTGAAAATTTCTGACCTGAAAACAAGAGACATTCATATAAAAATTGCTGTTTCTGAACTGTTTTTTGCTTTGATTTGATGCTACAACTCAATGAAACATGTTAAACAGCATTTAGATAACAGGGAACGACAGTACCAAATGTTAGCTCTAGAAATAAAGTTTTGCTCTGACAACACAGATTGCATGAGACCTCTGATGCTTTAAAAAAACAGGAAGTGCTCAGCTATATACAGAAACTTGATGACTGGTGAAGATGGGTCAAATAGCTGTCAGCACAGCAGTGTGTCATCTGCAAATAAAGTTCCACTGATGTTTTTAGCAGGAAAAATGACATTTATTTCTCTGTTTAGTAAATTTGCTTGTTATTGCAAATCTAGTTCATAAAGACAAAAGTGCACTCAGACATGTCAGAGACTTGTGCACAGCAGATACGAACTTCCTTCTTCCTTCCTGCTATCTGTTTATTTTCCTGTTTCTTAAGAAAAATCTTTAGCCATTAAGAAAGAAATATTGTCTGTCAGTAATGACTCATGGCTGCATGAGAGCGTACGACATCAATCAACTTTTCACATGGCCTTATTTTAGTTGAAAATTATTTTTCAAATGCCAAAAAGAAGAGATGAAATCTATCACACATTTCTCTTGATTTCACAATATCCCCATAAAACAAAGAAAAGTACAACAGCTTTAGAGTGAAGACTGACTCACAGGCTAGTTTGCTCTCTAGTAATAGACTCTTGTATGATGTCATTATGACTTACAACATAAAAATGATTCAATCGGACGTGTAGCGTCTCTAAGAATATTTGAATCATTTGTCTGACAATCGATAAACTTTAAACAAGGCAAGTTTACTTAAAAGGAAGTGACAGTCACCATAAGCGTAGGCTGGTGTCAGTAAACGCAGTGAGCATGCTCACTTTCTCTTCTCAGATCAGACAGAAACTGTGGTCACAGATTGAACACACAGTTCAGCGTCTGAAAAGATGAGGGGGAACATCCTCTGCTGCGTGTTGGTGTTGGCTCTGGGTTCTCATGCTGCAGGTAAGAACATTTTCAGTTAAAGGCCCAGGATTCCTGGGAGGAATGAACATCACCCGCCGTGTTTCATGATAGAGCTGTAATCAACAATGGCCGCCGCAGCCACATCTTGAGAGATGTGTTAACGTTCGGAGTATGTGTTGACTGTCAGCTTCTACCACCTAAACTTTACCTCATTATCTGTCAGAGTAACGTACAGCCATTTCTGTGTTGGGAAAGATAAATCAGCTGTGGTGGCCATCTTGAATGTAACTGACTCCAAAAGTTAATCAGTCCTAGATGTTCATCCAATGTTTATTTTTAAGAGTTTTGGTCAAATTTGCCCAGCTGTTCACAGAGACAGACAGAGACCAGTAAACTATTATCGCTCCACCTTTGCCTCCAGTGGTGGTTGATAATCACGCTTGTACATTACAGTTTTTTTTTTTTTTTCTATAATTATTTATATTATTGCAGAAATTTGCCTAAAGTGTGATTTCAGATTCGGACATGATGTGACTGAAGTGACAACTTATTACTACTTTACAACTACTGGTCTTTTTATGTGAAAAACCCGCTTCTTTATAAATGTAGCAGATGATAATGTTTCTCTTTAAATTGATAAAATGTAGTAAAATGTCTTGGTGTATTTTAGAGAGAGGTTGTTTTGTTGTCAGATATTGCTGTTTTTTTAGGTTTTTCACTCATAATTCTGGCTTTCACATGAAGTTACCAGTATTGGCATTGTTTAAAGTCTGTCTTAGGCTTATCATTCTGAAGTTTTACTTAAATTTAATTTAACTTTTGCTCAGAATGTCACACATATTTATTAATGTACCTAAACAAGATTAAAATGAACTGGAATGTTTTTTGTTTTTTTTCTCAAAGTTGTAACTGTATTGTTAGTTAATAATTAGCTTCTGCTTATTTGAAAATGTATTTTAACTTTAAAGTTAAAATCTAATTATGTAAAAACATTGTTCTTATCTTACAGATTTAATCCATGAAGCTGTTAATGAGACACAGCATGTTTATCTGCCCTGTCCTCCTCCTGTGGAGGATAAAGTGACATGGAGCGTGGAGAGAAATGGAGCCAAAATTGACATCATTACATATGATGGTGACAAAACTGAAAAACACATTAAAGGAAATTCTAAAATTTATACTGTAATAGCAGATCAGTATAAGTCACTGTATATTCAAAAAGCTGAACTCTCAGATTCTGGAAAATACTTCTGTAACAATAAATCTGTGAATCTGACAGTCATCCCATCAGGTAACATCAAACTTTATCAGAAATGTTTCTTTTTTGTCTCCTACAGGTTAAAAATCACTTAGTGGTGGCAAAACATTTAATTAAATAAAAATATGTAGATTTGTCCAAACTTAATGCTTTGAATGTTTGTTGTCTCTACAAATTAAATGAAATTCAACAGTAAAAACTCTGTATTTTTCATGGAGTGAATCTTCACTGTGTAAACTCTAAACTGAGTATAGTTAGTTTTGTGGAGGAACAGTCTTGTTTTATGGTTTGATGCATCTTTTGATCATTTATGAACAGAAAACTTAATAAAAACAACAAATTGTGTCTGTATTTAAATGTCTTGTGACAGAGGGACTCTAAAACCTACATTATGTGTTAGGAAACAGGGTCTTATGTAATGTTTCCTGTCCCTGATTCAAACAGGAGAAGAGCTGTATGACATCATGTGTTTTACTTTATGTTTGTCTTTTAGGTACCAAAACTCAGACTGTTAAAGAGGGAAGGAACACAACTTTGAAGTGCTCCTCTAATGTTGAAGGATCATATAAAACAACATGGAGAAGAGAAGTAGCTGGAAAATCTGAGCCAATCCGGTTTCCTGTTCCTGTTGTGGGCAAGAAGGTGATTTTAACAAATGTTCACCTCAGTGACTTTGGACTTTACTTCTGTGATGGAAAACCAGCAGTTTATCTGAATGTGACCAAAAACATGAAGAACCCTGGAGAAGGTGAGAGATAAGAGTTTAATGATAAACACACGGTGCAAGGAGAGGATTATAATAAATTAACTACCCAGTGGCAGACATGTAGACTGATCTTTGACTTGTAGAAAGCTTCATGTAGTGAAAGTTGTCAGGAAGAGCTGAGGTTTGGTCTGCAGCTGCTGAAGATACACACCTCACACCTTCCTGACGGGCTCATTGGATGATTATTAGACAGAAAATACATTTGATACAATTATCATGAA